>NC_056735.1:1348071761-1348371761 GCF_019279795.1 Protopterus annectens | reverse complement strand
ACATTCGCTGCCATTGTCCAGTAGATTTATATCTTAGAGTAACTCCACCACACATGCAACCAAGTGTCAGGTAGCCTGCAGTTATGTTAAAAAGAGTTGTGCTGTTGCCACCAATTTATTTTTCAGGGTAAAGAAATATTGTATTATGCAATTATGTGGTATGGGAATACACCCGATTCTAACTACAGTGTAAGCCTGCTATTATAGATAAGCTTTACACCAAAGTGAGTCACTTAAACTGAGAGCAAGTCTTTTGGAACCTGGCTGTATGAGTTTCTTATATGATCTCCATTAGCTTCAAAAGCTCAAAATTAGTTAAATTCGCAAGAAAAGCATACTTTCATTTTTGGTTAATGGAGTAATCTGATCAAGGCCATGAGGGCTAATTTTTTTAATAACAGATAAAAATCCTTTCATAGGAGTGATGCCCCTTACTTTGTCACCCATATTGAGGAAACCAGTAAATTGACTTCCTTATTTTAGTCCTGATATTCAAGGTTTCATTAGGTTTATAGTAGTTTGTTAGGTTTGTACTAGGCATTGCGTTCAGCAGACCATTTGGAGCTTAGTGACTGCAATTCTCAAAACTCCAGTTCTCACCACTTGCTACATTTGTCTGCAGTGACTTGAAAGGACAGCCCAGGAATTAATTTAAAGATCCCGATCAACTTGCCAGGGTTGACTTTAATGAGAAGCAGGGAGCTACTTTGTTTGACATGAAGATGGAGCTTATTCCTTATGAAAGGGATTCTTTGGAAAAGATCTCTGTCCCACTAACAGGTGTTGTTAATGTTATGGTGTAGATTTCAGTTCTTAGAGTAGATTTTGTAGGTATTATTGGTTTTACAAGTATGTAAGACATTAAACAGGATTTCAGTAGTTGTCTAATCTTTTAGGCCAAGAAAAGGTCGCTGTATAGGAGGCTGTGGCTGTGACATAGAAAGTAATGTGACTGGACTTTTAGGCTCTGTATAACTTACTGAGATCATGAGAGAGGTTGTCTTTGCTAGGAAATGTTTTTTTTTTTCCAAGTTGCTAGTATCTTCTGATTGATACATGCTAAAGGGAGCAATATACTGTCTTAGGGCATGGTTAAAGAATAATAACTTCCTGGGGCATGGAGGATATTAATTTAGTAATTAGTTGGTCTAGTTAGAAAGATTTCTTAACAGATAATTGATACATGGTGATAAGAAGAAAGTTTGTCAATTGATAGACCTAGATTTCTAATAACATTGTCTACTTTCAGGGAGAAGTATCATCATTTACGTGGTAGGTGAAATTATATTCTTATTTCCCAGAGTAAAATTTATTTTTTGTAGTGAACTTGAGTTCTTGGCCTTAAAACTAGAAATGTATATGGGTTAGGCCATCTTGCATGATATGGGTAACAGCAGGAGAGTTAAATGGCATTACTGAGTTTGCAGGGTCTTCTGCATACTTGATCAACCAGAGCCCCTTTGATATTAGCAAAGTATATGCTGAAGAGGACCAGACGTTATATGGAACCCTGAGAGATGCCACTGGTGATAAACCTTTTAAAGGAAAGTTTGCCATCAACTTTGACTGTGTGGGATCTGTCTGTGTCTAAGGTAGCTATCCACAGGGTTACATTGGAGTTAATATTCAAGAAGGTATTTTTCTCAGTAATACCAGACTGTAGGATTGTATCAAAGGCTTTAGCTAGATGTGGGTAGGTAATGTGTACTGCTTGGTCTTTATCCAGTGCCTTAGTCGCCTTCTCAGATTTAGTAGGCAGGACCTACCTTTCACAAAACCAGACTGTTTCAGGTTAAGGAATTAGAGGCTGCTAATATCATTGTTATGAGTTCCATGATAATACATTCCATTATTTCACAACTGATATTGTTAAAGCTAATTGGTCTATAACTCTGACGATCAGTGGTAGAGGCACCCCTCGTGTAGGGGCACCACTATAACCATTCTTATTTAGCAGTAGTAGTATGTATATTTAGTGCAAACCTCATGCCTTTATTCTTGATGGTGTGCTGTGCTGCTCATTCCTATTAATACAACACAGATTATCTCATCCTTTAACTTACAATTACATTATTTACTGTTATTCGTCATATAAAATGATCCGATCTTCCCATCTCATTTTCTTCCAAACTTACAGTTTTTAATCATTAATGCTGATAAAGTCCCTGGTTTAAATGAAAATCGTTCAATGCAAGCATTTTAAAAAAATAAGCATAATAGGATTTTATGAATGTTGATTGGTTGTTATGCATGTAATCTTGATTGGTGAATGTATTTGAATTGTGTTTTTCTTTTCTTTTTATTCTGATGAAGTCTTACTCTATCAAGCCGAAAGTGTTTAATCCTTCAGTAAATTGAGGGGGTATTTTAGTTTGGAAGTTTACAGAAGTTATGCTGGGGGGGGGGTAAGTTATTTTGGGCATTACTGTCTGCCTCTGTCTGTTGAGACATGGGGGCCAAACCTGGGGTGAATTTCTTATTTCCCATCCATTAGTCAAGGTTATGCAAAATAGAGTTGGGGATGGACTGTGCTTCACACAGAAGGGGAGTCTGCAGTATGGGGATCCTCTGAGACACAGGTCTTTCTCTCCAACATGTCTTATTTATGTCACAAGCAAAATTTAAATACTTGGTTCTAGTCGTTCTGATGGTATTTATTTTGTGGATGTGCAAAAGGTCCATCAGAGCTGGGTTTGAGGAAGTTTTGTGTGCCAGGCATAGATTACCTCTCAGTAACCTGTAGGCAACGGAGTATAGAGACAGGGCTTTAAGGCAATGTATAAGGACAATGTTTGTATACCCTGGATTCTCCTGGTAAGGAATTTTTGTAAACATTGCAACTGTTACATATGTCTAGTCGGGTACATGCTGAAGGGGGCATTATACTCAATAATGGGTTTGATAAGAGCCAAATAAAGTGGCACTATGACTTTTTTGGACCTGGATGCCATGCCCTTACTTATAATTTTGGTGATACAAAATGATTTTCTTATTACATTGACCACATATTGGTCAAAATCCAGATTACTGTTTACATATGTTCCAAGATCCCTGACTACTATGTCAACTCTTAGGGGTATCTTATCAGTGGAGCATCTAGCTTGTCTGGCAGTTTCCCCAAAAGGTACTGTAATGCATTTCTTGGCATTGAGTTTTAGTCTGCAGCATTGACACCAGTCATTTGTCTGTGTTAAACCCTCTTGTAAAATGTGTGTGTCATGGGGGGAATCTGTGTGATAGCTCCCAGTTTGTAGTCATCTTTGAACTTGGTCAGCTAAAGGCCCTTGACATTTGCCTTTATCTTTTTTATAGATTGTTTGTTATATGCTTCTATCAGAATGCATCTTGCATTCATCTCAGCTTGTCTGCTCATGGATTCCCCTTCTTTCCTCTGTTTGTGGTCCAACAGTTTATGCAAGGAGTTGAAAGCAAATGCCTCCTCCCTGTGATCTCATCTTTGTTCTTGAAAAATTGACCTTACCTCCTTTTGAACCTGCCTCTCAACCTTATTTATGGTTTATTACTTGGAAGACTGTTTTACTTATTGCTCTGATATCTGCAGGGTGAATCTCTGAGCCGCAAGCTGTATGGTGGGCCAAACTATCTGATTTTTCTGAAGGACATGGTGTGTTACATTCTGATCTATCATTCATGCCTGAAGTTGTTTCTGAATTTACCATGAATCAAGCCATCAATCTCCCATTCTTCTATCCTGATCCAAAACACAAGGAAAAAAGATTCTATATACTTTAGATGAACAATGTCATTTAAGACTTCTGAGCAGCTGTTTGTCTCCTAATGCGACTAAGAAAGGTCAGCCTGTCTCAAAGCAAACTATTGCACACTGGTTGTCCTTTGTCATTGTTTTCTGTTATACCCACCATAGTAAATCTCTTCTAGGCAAGATTAAGACTCACTCAACTAAAGCCTTATCCTCTTCTGTGGCATGTTGGAAAGAGTGGATTCTAGATGCATTCTAGAGGCTGCAACCTGGTTCTTTGGTCATACCTTCACAAAGCAGTACTGGCTTCTGAATCCTTATTCTACCTCCTAGATAGGGTAAGCTTTGTGAATCTACCTATAATGCCACTGAGGCAATGGGAATGATAAACAGTACAGTTGCACAAGTTCCTGCTTACCTGTAGTTGTTTGAACTCCTCACTGCCTCAGTTACAGCACCATTCCACTGTCCCCAGATTGTGTATAGTTGAGGTGGGTTTCATTTTTTTTGTTTGTTTGTTTGTTGGTGGATTTGGCTTTTATGTGGTGTTGTGATTGGCTACTAATTTACTCTTGCTTCAGGTACATTCCTCTCCTTCTTTGTGGAATCAAAAAAAGCCTGAACACTCACTTCCTGTGAACAGTGGAAGGCTTCCTTCTTAGGATATGCACAGCCAATCAGCTGTCACAGGAAGAGAGAGGGAGCAGAGTCTGAGCTTTTGAAAGCTGGCCAGCACTGGATTACCTTGTCAGTTAACCCAAAATGCCCCTGAGGCACTGAGAAATTCATACATCTACTGTTACAGATAAGTAAGGTTAACACAACTGTACTTTTCACATTAGCAAATGCAGTTTACAGTCCTTTAGTATCATAATTAACTCTCAAACTGATTATTTACCTTTTATGCTTGTTTAATTTCTCCAAATGCTTCAGATTTCTAATACCGTGACGGGAATCTGTCTATTTTCCATGCTGATCTTGTATATTAGGAGTATTAATAGGCTCTTTTTTCTCTCAATATTTGATCTTTCATCTGGGCCAATCTGTGCTGCTATACAACTTTGTTTTGGAGGCACTTTGAAGGAGGATATCTCAGCAACTTATGAATATCACAGTCTCAAAAGTGTCTGTTTTATTGTGATAGTGATGATGTTCTTCTTCTTCCATAAGTATCTGTGATCCATACTGGACAGCGATTGATGTTCATCATGCATACAGCTGCAGTCATTACAGATGGGTTATCCTGCCGTCAGGCGGGTCCTCGGTCGGCCGAATTCCAAAGTCTAGGTCCGGCATCGGTTGTTGTCGCTTCTTCCCTGATGTCAGTGCGGCAGGGGTATAAAAGAGGCAGCCGACGCCATCTTCTTCAGTCTTTCTTGCCGCGCGGTGCCCGAAGCAGAAGCAGTTCGCAAGTGCCGGTCAGCCAGCTCCTGAGATTTACGAAAATATTTCAGCCGAAGTCTTCTTGAAAGCTAAGTACCCCGTTGGGGAAACTTTTCTTGCCTCAGACCGATGTCAGACAAAGTTAATAATTGCATTTCATGTGGGAAGCAAATACCGCATAAGGATTTCCACTCTTTCTGTATACCTTGCTTAGGCCCAGACCACGACGTCTTGGCCTGCCGTTTTTGTGCTAGATTCAACAAGCACACTATTAAGCGTAGGGCAGAGTTCGCCCTTCACTATTTTGGTAAAAAATGTAATTATATTATGTCGTCGGAAACTCCGATTCCAGTTTTGAGTAAAAGATGCAAAGATAAGGACCGACATACGAGGTCCGCGACTACTACTGACTCCACGCTAAGGCCGACTACCGGTTCTCCGGTGCTCAGTGAGGCGCCTACACAGCCCCTGAGTACCAATGACACTACATTACCAGTGTCTTCAGTTCCCGAGGTCGCAGGCTCCTCGGTCCCCATTCCTACTACAGATACCGACGCCACTCTTGGCGGGGAAACTCAGAGTTTAGACAGGCCTGCCATTTCTCAAGGTGTCTTCAGGCCTTCCTCCTTCTCTATTAAAGCTTTCACAAAATCTAAAGCAACCATGAAAACCAAAAAACAGGGACCTCAGACCCCCTCTCAAGGCCCCATGCCTAAAAACAGATGCTCAAAATGGCTGAGGATTTGATTACTCTTATCAGGGGTTCACAACCCCCCTCGGACAAAAGGCTCAGATTAGAGGAAGACTACCCTTCCTCAGATCAAGCCTCTATTACCTCTGAACATTCTGAGGACCAGGACTATACCTATTCTCCTTTTGAAGACTCTGATGCAGAGGAGTCTATTCCCTCTGTCTCCCCCCCCCCCTGAGGACTACTCTTTTGGGGAAACCCTGCATACATTGAGGGCACACTTTCATTGGGAAGGCCAAGATTACTCAGATTCCAAGAAAAGGCTCAGGGATTTTCTCTTGCTCCCCCAGCATAGGCCCCTGGCTATCCCTCCTGTTTTAGATATATTAGATGATGTGTACACAGAAGCCAGCCTCAATCCAGATTCTTTACCTCCAGCTCCTGTTAAACCAGACAGGTATTACCGGGTTCCTGATTCACACCAGTTCCTATACAAAAGCCATACTGCTGACCCAGAAACTATTTCACAGGGTCCCAGGGGAATTAAGGCCTCTACTGCTAAAAACTTATTACCTTCAGAGAGAGATTCCAGAGCTTTAGAAAGGTGGGGGAAAAAGGTGTATACCTCGGCCACTTTAACCATGAGGGCATTAAACTGTCAGTTCCATATGTTAAAGTATCAACAGTTTTTGTTATCTCAGTTGAAAAGCAAAATGACACAACCAGAACAACCAGATTTAAAAGAGTTGCAGGATTTGTTGCATGGTGCAGAGCAAGTGGGTAAACATACCTTGCAGTGTGGTTTTGATGCTTTAGAGGCCTCGTGTAGAGCTGCTGTTACAGGGTCTGTTATACGTAGACACGCTTGGCTCAAAGAGCAAGCCTTACCAGATCATGTCAAAGCTAAATTACTAGATGCACCTCTTCAAAAAGATGTATTATTTGGTGTTAAAGCTGAGGAGGTACTAAAGAAAATGGAGGAAAAAGCGAAATCAATGCAAACAGTGAAAGATTTCCTGCAGGTACAACCGCCACGTTTCAGCAGAAACTGGCCTTCAAAAAATTGGTCCTTTCCAGCCACGGACGGACCTCAAAGGGGCAGATACAGATGCCCAAGAGGTAGAGGGCAACCTCAAGGATCTTTCAGAGCCAGACAGTGGCAAGCATCAACCCCAAGAGGTGGAGAAGATAGATCACAGTCATTCAGAAAGCAGACACAATGACTTCCCCCTTTACCTGCCAAGCAAAGCTTTAATGGCAGCACCTTTGGGCGGAAAACTGGCATTATTCTCAAAAAATTGGCATATTGTTACAAAAGACAAATGGATTCTGGACATTATAGACAGAGACTACAGGTTCCACTTTCACACCCTTCCAAAAATGAGAGGCATGCCATACCTGCCACAAAATCAAAGGGCAGAGGCACAAAAACAAATTTCAGCTCTCATGAACATGAAAGTGATTCAAGAGGTACCTGCAAAAGAACAAGGTCAAGGGTTTTATTCCAGAGTATTCCTGGTACCAAGGAAAGACAAAGATTGGAGACCTATCTTAGACCTATCCATCCTTAACACATATTTACAGGTACCAAAATTTAAGATGCTCACATTACAGCAGCTTCTTCCCATGCTGGGCAAGGAGTCTTGGCTGGTAACACTGGACCTCAAGGAGGCATACCTGCATGTCCCTATCAGACAAGATTGCAGAAGATACCTCAGATTTCTTGCAGGTTCAACCCATTATCAATTCTTTGCATTGCCCTTTGACTTATCTACTGCGCCCAGAGTGTTTACAAAATGCCTGGCATCAGTAATCACCTTCTGCAGACTTCAAGGAATGCAAATATACCCATATCTGGACGACTGCCTGATCCAAGCGGACAGCAAGGACATACTTCTGAAACACCTGGCGTTTGTAATAAAACTGTTGAACTTTCTGGGATACACAGTCAATAAAAAGAAATCAAAACTAATACCCTCTCAACAAATAATTTTCCTGGGTGCCAGCTTGAATACAACCACCCAGATGGCCTACCTCACGCCAGACAAACAAGGGCAACTGTCTCAATACTTCAGCAAAATGGCAACCTTCACCAGGCTGACTGCAAGGAAAGTCCTGCAGGCTCTGGGATTCATGGCATCTTGCATCCTACTGATCCCATGTGCAAAGTTGCATATGAGGAAACTTCAATGGTACCTAAAAAACTTATGGTCTCAACACAGCCACAGCTTGGAAACAATTATACCACTCATTCCATGCCTTCAAAAGGAATTTTTGTGGTGTTTTCAAGCATGCCAAAGAAACATAGGTCTCCCTTTCTGCGTACCTCAAGCAACTCAAATTATCACAACAGACACCTCGGACTACGCCTGGGGGGCACACATGACAGATCAGTGCATTCAGGGAAAATGGTCCCAAAAAGAGAAGCACCTACACATCAACCAAAAGGAAATGCTAGCAGTGCAAAATGCTATTATGACCTTCAAAGACCTACTGCATCCAGGCCAGCTATTGATAAGGACAGACAACACCACAGCGATGTGGTACATAAACAAACAGGGGGGAACTCATTCATACCCCTGGTGCAGACAAGCCATGACCCTATGGAACACAGCACTGGAATTGCAAATTCAACTTCAGGCACAATTCCTGCCAGGGAAGGAAAACACACTGGCAGACAGCCTAAGCAGAAATATGACAGATCCACACGAATGGAAGTTACATCCTCAAGTTTTCACAAAGATAACTCGGGCATGGGGACAGCCAGACATAGATCTCTTTGCTACCTACAGAAATTACCAATTGAAAAAATTTTGTTCAAAGACCTATCATCCACAAGCCTGGAAAGTGGACGCACTTTCTTTCAATTGGACAATGTTGACAGTCTATGCCTTTCCGCCTCTTCCTCTGCTGCCCAAAGTTCTATTAAAAGCCAGAGCAGAGAGGCCAAAAATGATTCTCATTGCTCCAGATTGGCCAAGACAACACTGGTATCCGCTCCTGAAGAGCCTGACACATTCCCCACCATGGATCCTGCCTCTAGTCCCTCTTCTGTTGTCCCAGCACAACTTCAAGACTCTTCACAGCCAGCTCAAAACCCTAAATCTAGCTGCATGGAGAATCCCTTGATTTCCCAACTGACCCTCCTCTCCAAGGAGGTGCAGGATGTCATCTTGCAGGCCAGAAGACCTTCTACTAGAAAAGCCTACTCCGCCAAATGGAAACGATTTTGTGCCTGGAATCAAGAAAAGGGCCAGAATCCTTGGGTAATAAATTTACCTCAAATTTTACAGTACCTAGCTGAGATGTTAAGCAGTGGACTTTCCTTCTCCTCCATCAAAATCCACGCTTCAGCCATTTCTGCACAATACAACACAGATCCTCCTTTATTCTCTCATCCTCTCTTAAGACAGTTCCTCAGAGGGGCAAAGAATATAAAACCCCCAAGGAAACCACCAGTCCCTGCTTGGGACCTCAACTTCATATTAGAAAAGCTGACCCTTCCTCCCTTCGAGCCAGCTGCTTCAACAGAACTACAATACTTGTCATGGAAAACAGCCTTCCTTCTGGCTATCACCTCAGCATGCAGGGTTTCAGAACTACAGGCCCTCATGGCTGTGCAACCTTTCATCATTTTCCATCAGGACAGAGTTTCCTTACGAACCAACCCTACCTTTATGCCAAAGGTAGTATCCAGTGTAGCTTTGAATCAGACTATCCACTTACCTACCTTTTACCCTAATCCACAAAACAAAGGGGAAAGACTACTGCATTCCTTGGACATTCACAGACAACTTCATTATTATTTGAACAGGACAAAGCCATTCAGGAAATCTGAGCAACTCTTTGTGTCCTGTGCTACAGGTGCTCAAGGAAAGGCTATTTCCAAACAGACAATCTCAAAATGGATAGCCCACTGCATACGCTTTTGTTACTCATTTCATGGAAAAGCTGTGCCTTCAAGCATCAGATCCCACTCCACCAGGGCCACAGCTACCTCTGCAGCTTTCCTCAGGGGGGTTCCTACCAAGGACATTTTGGAAGCAGCCACTTGGAGTTTAGTGCACACTTTCTCCAAACACTATCACCTTCCACTTTACTCTAAATCTAGAGCAGGATTTGCCACAGCTGTCTTGCAGGGCATCCTTGCTCCTCCTAGTTCCACTTAGTGCCTGCCACCCCTACTTAGCTTTGGGATTCTTCCCATCTGTAATGACTGCAGCTGTATGCACGATGAACATAGTACAGTTTTGTACCTACCATAAATGTAGATGTTCGAGTGCTCATACAGCTGCAGTCCAGGTTTCCCCCCTCCATCCCCTCTTAGGACAGGCCTTATGACAAACACCTTCTCATACAACCTATTTGGGGTATTCTTTTATGGTGTATTTGC
Source organism: Protopterus annectens (assembly GCF_019279795.1). Lineage (NCBI taxonomy): Eukaryota > Metazoa > Chordata > Ceratodontiformes > Protopteridae > Protopterus > Protopterus annectens. The sequence goes on along the minus strand of NC_056735.1, from coordinate 1,348,361,573 downwards.
TTGCAGCTACTGTTTTTTGATTATTCTGTATTGCATGATTACATAAGTTTATGTTTTGCCTTCCTTCTGGGGGCACCTGACATAGAAAAACTGAAGAAGATGGCGTCGGCTGGCTCTTTTATACCCCTGCCGCACTGACGTCAGGGAAGAAGCGACGACAACCGACGCCGGACGTAGACTTTGGAATTCGGCCGACCGAGGACCCACCTGACGGCAGGATAACCCATCTGTTATGACTGCAGCTGTATGAGCACTCGAACATCTACATTTATGATAGGTACAAAACTGTACTTTCTTCCCCATGTATTACTTAGGACCTTGGTTCAGCTGCTTGACCAACCACATCACGGGTAGTCTGGACTGGATGCTATATGTTTGAATTCCCACTTGAGCAAAACATTTTTGAATTCTTGACTCAGTGTTGTCTAGCATTGGCAGATATGACAACAGATATCCCCTGTCTTAAAAAAATATAAACATTATCATACTAGTCAAACATGTTCATTCGGTCAAGTTGATTATTTTGTAACATGTGAAATAATAACTTCATTAAGTAGAAACAAATCTTTGCTTATTCAAATCCATGAGTGACCTTGTACTAGGTAGGCTAGAATTTCTTCTTCTGGATTCTTGTTCTGGTATAAATTGTATTGTGGCATAATCCTGGGTTTCTAAATCAGCATGAGCTGGGTTTTCTGGCCAGTAATTTGTATCTTCTTGTTTTATTGCATTTCAGTGTTTTCAATTGTGATGCATATATCCTTTTCAACAGTTGTGTATTATGCCTTTTGGGGGCTATTATTTTCAATATTAGTCAGTGAATGCAGCTTATTTCTTCTTTGAAAAAATAGTTATTTACTTCTATTGTCTGTTTATAGGACAGACCAAATTTGCAGTTATAGATGCAATGGGAGTTTACCCCAACACAAAGGAAATTCCTCCTCTTTTTGATAAGGGGCACAAGATTTTTCACAAGCACCTGAGCTACTACAGAGTCTAGCTTATGTGGGATATCAAACTAACATCTTGTGTGAAGGATGGCACCTTGGGAGTACAGCACTTGATAGAACCTACAACTTTCTGATCTTTCAAGCATCAAAGATGAGTCTGCTATCAGCTAAACCGCTGACATCATTGTAGAAATAAAACTGAATTTCTTTTCTTATTAGTAAGTTTTGGTCAGATCATCCTCTCATTGTAATTTCATTCAGTGACTGCATACATTCAGCTTTGAATCACTGTTGCAGGAGTCTAAGTTGTATGGGTTATGCCCTGTCAGGATATGACCTTCAGACAGTTTTCAGTCCTTTAGAGCACCATCCCCACACCCTAAATGCTATGGTGCTTAAGGAGAGATGAATAAAAACAGTGGTTAGCGTGCCAAAACACAACTTTCTTGGCCAACAAAGTGCACTCTCCCTGTAGACTTTGTGGAACTGACAATCAACTAGCGCTTCTTTAAAGTTGTGCAGTTAAGTACCCTTCTGGGGAAAATACTTCCACCACCTGTTTTAGAGAAAAAATTTTTTCCATAGAAAATGTTTTGTGTTAGGAATCTTTTTATGGACTTTCACTGGATTTTAGAGTTTTCCTTTGTCAATACTTTTGTGGGAAAACTGTGTAAAAAACATTTTGGTATGGTTAAATCTATTTTTTGGTGTCGAAAACTCATTATAGGGACTGAAAATTTTGTTTTGGGGGGTTTTCACTGAATTTTTTACCTCAAAACTTTGAATTTTCTATCAAGAGGTTTATCAGCTCACTCAGCAACAGTACCCGCTTATCTGAACTTCATTCTGGCAAACCATGGACGAATTATCTGGCTTTGTGATTCTTTTTTCCCCATCTGCAAGAAGAAGAAAATTTCTCAAGAGTCTTCAGATATTAGATTAGAGTTCGTACTGCCTCAGCCACTGACTGGTGACTCTCCTGTGGCCAGACCTGGTTCTTCTGATCACTCATCTTTGTCTATTGGTCCATCTATCTCATCTGAAAGCTGCTAAAGACCCGGAGTTAGACTCGTCCTCTGTAGTTTTTAGGTTATTCTCTTAGGGCAAGGGAGAACAACCCTTGTTGGCCTCAAAGAAGGTAGCAAGTCTTACCACAGAGCTGAGCAAAGATGCTTATTCTCAGCCATGAGGCTGTCTTTTTCCCTAGGAAAAGAATATAAATTTTTAAGAGTAGGGCTTCTCCTGTTTCTCTCAGCATGGGCAGGGAAAAAATACTGGACTTTGATAAAGGATTATTTCAAGTCTTTAATGTTTTTAAATCTTGTTTCTTCATTGAGTTCTAAAAGAAAAAAAAAATTCCCACTCCTCCTGACATTGAGTCCCAGTCAGAAGAACAAGGGCTGTAAGATAAGTTTATTTCCTCAGTACATTTTTCCCAACCTGAGAATTCAGATTGCAAAAAAAAAAAGATGATTCCTCAGACTTTCCTCCGGAAGACTTGTATTTTCTGAAATTATAACTAAATGAAATAATTTTGGTGGAACAGAGTGATGTCCTAGTCTCCTAGCAGAAATATTAGGATTTGTTTTAATTTGACTTTCCATTGCCTGTTTCTTCAGTTTTTCCAGCATTGGAGGATATTTTTTAACGGTTTTCAGTATGCCTTACAGCCTCCTCCCCTTAAAGACTGTTAGCAGTGTATTAAGTACCTCACACGCACGCACGCACGCACACACACACACACACACACACACACACACACACACACACACACGCAATATTGTTTCTCATTTGGGAAGAAAGTTTATCTTTCTCGTACCTAAAAATTTTAAACTGTGAGGCTTGTATGTTAAAATTTTTACTGACTTCTTTTGAGACCATGAGAAAGTTAACTGATGTAATGGGATCCTATCTCGCCTACATTCATGACAGATGGGTTCGGAGCCGATCCATCGGCTCCGACTCGGCAACTAATACACTAGCACGAAGTCTCTCATTGGCTGGGCTACTCCCTATCCCAGGATGCACTACACCTGCTTCCCCAGATCTCGTTTGCCGCTTAACAAGCTGGACGTAGTCTCGACTTGGCTGGAGCTAAGTGGTTCTTTTACCTTATTGGTCCTTGACCTAGGGAATTTTTTGTCTATATTAACCAAACAGCTGTTTTAACAGCTATTGCTTTCTATTTCTTAAGTTTTTGTTGGAGTGCTTGAGTGTTTCCAAAAATTTGATTTATTCTGTCGGGCAAGGCCCGTTTAAGTTAGAGGGCCTTTGCCCTACCTTTGAGTGCTATTAGGTTTAATTAACTTTTGGTTAGTTGTTTTTCGGGCAAAGCCCGTTTAAATTAGAGGGCTTTGGGCCGTTTAACTGTTTTCTAATTGTTGTGAGGTAAACTTTCACCGGTACTCGCGCTAAGTGTGTCTCGTGCTTTTCAGTTGGCGCTTTTTTGTGTATAGTGCTATACTTGTTGAGTAAGATTTCCATAGAGTTCTTTACTTGTTGTGGCTTGTATCATGTCTAAGGAACAAAAGTCAGGTTTTAAAAAATGCACTCGGTGCAATTACAAGATGTCCATTACAGACAGTCATTCAGTCTGTGTTTATTGTTTGGGGCCGAAACATCTGCAAGAGACTTGTAGCGTCTGTCATGCGTTCTCCGCTAGAGTTCTTCAAGAACGCAAGAACAAGTTGATATTGAAAGGGCTTATTAAACCTTCTTTTGATGAAGCCTTAGATCCACCTGTTGCTTCCAAAAAGAAAAGATCATCGGCTCCGACAAGTCCGTCGGAGCCGACTTCTAAAAAGACAAAATTGACCTCTTCTTCCTCGGCTCCACTGACTTCGGGGCCGAGGGTCGAGGTCTGCCTCGATACCTCCTACTGGCTCCATTGCCTCGGAGCCGCAAGTGGGAGTATCGAGAGGTGAATCACCTCCATCGGTTCCAATGGCTTCGGAGCCGGTGGAAGTGTGCAGCTCAGACTCTTCCCCCTCGGCTCCAAAGAAGGCTCCTTCGGTGCCGATGGTGGTCCATGCTGTGGTGGAGTCGGCGCCGATAGCATTGGAGCCGTTTCGGAGCCGGTCCCCTTCTCTCTCAGAGCCGAGAGGAAAGTCTTCTCGATTGTCTACCTCCTCTAAATCCTCGAGACTTTCAGATTCGGACCTGGATAGGGTTTTACAGAGGCTATTCCAATCTCCAGTGTTTACTAAAATGGTCTCGGCTCCAGCACAGTTTGCTTCGGAGCCGATCCCTCCTCCAACACATTTGATTCCTCCTCCAACCTCTTCGGAGCTGTTGGAGCCGGTGGTGGTGGAGCAATGTGGAGCCATACAGTCGGAGCAGAGACCCCTTACAGGCCTCTCGGTTCCGACTGTGCTTCCTACCCTGTCCTCCGGTTCAGGGTTTGGCACTGCGACTTCTTCAGCCGGAGCCGAAGGGAACACTTTAGGTTTGGGTGCTTCGGTACCTAGTCTTCCTCTTGGAGCATCGGCTGCTGGAATTCCTGGTGCCATCATGGCCTCTAGACCAGCGACCTCCTTGGATTCTGGAGGTCCGGCCTTTGAGGTCATGAGGAGCGCGCTAGCCATGTCTTTGCCAGTTCAACAAGATTCTACCTCACTGTCCCTAGAATTGGAGACTGGTGCCTCTGTTGTGTTGCAGCCCCCCGGCAGCGGGGCCCCAGGGCCTGAGGATACCCCCATCGGCGGTTCCCTTCTTCCGGGTGGTCCGTCCGAATCTGCTTCGGACGAACCACCAAGGAAGAAATTGTGTAAGAGGAAGCACGTAGACTCCCAAGATGAGTCTGTTACATCGGATACTGACCTCGATGACGCAGAAGGGTCTCCCAAATCATCTTCGGATGATATCTCCTTCTCAGACATCTTGGAGATTCTGAGACAGAGAGGTGACTGGCAAGCCAAAACCCCTTCAGCTGAGGAGTCAGTCTTCCTCAAGGCCTTTGGGGCCCAGTCTTCCGCCTCCTGGGTGTCTCCGCCCTTTGATGAACTCCTTGATTTGGTTTCTCGAAGGGCATGGGAACACCCTGATTCTGTGGAACCGGTGCCTGCGAGGCCCAATAAATTTTTGTCAGCCCCCCCCCCAGAAGGAGTTTCTCACAAAGGGTGTGCCTGTAGATGCTTTGGTGGTGGCTTCTGCCACACAGCAGGACGTGGCAGAGGCTTCAACGTCTATTCATCCTCCTAATAAGGATTCTAGGAGCATGGATAGGTACGGGAAGCGTACCCTCTCTTCAGCGGCCTTTGCCTTACGGTCGCTGAACTACTTATGTCATTTTACGAGGCTCCAAAGGGATCTTCTCAAAGAGCTAAATGACTCTCTTGTTGGTAACCTACCTGAGGCGCTGGCCCCGACTGTTGGCGCACAGATGACTACCCTCTTTTCTATTGTTAACTCGTCCATGAGGCTCATTTCATATGCAGCCGAAGGGGCGAGTAGAGCAGCGGGAACAGGCGTTGCCCTCAGGAGACAAGCCTGGTTACGCTTGTGTTCGTTCACGGAGGCCTTCAAGTCTTCCTTCACGACACCTTTGATGGGTCATCTTTGTTTGGACCCAAGGTGAAGGACACACTAACTCGGTGCGAGCAGGAGGGCAAGACTTTGACTGCCGTTGGGGCCCGATTTTCCGCTCCTTCTAGGCCTTACCCCAAGGCTGGGAGAGGAGGGAAAATGTGGTTTAGAAAATCTCAGAAGTCTTTCCCTACTCCACCCAGTGATTCCCCTCCAGAGGCGGGGATTTTGGAAGACGCCGCCCAGAGGTGGCAGAGGCCCCGTAACTCTGGAGACCGCGATTCCTTTCGTGGTTCTTCATACAACCAGCGTTCCTGAGTTGTTGCCCGACTGTGCAACTCCGAGCCAGTCGGGGGTCGCTTTGGCGCACCCACAAGCTTGGGAATCCATAACAAGCGATCAGTGGGTGCTTCGCATTATTACCGGAGGATATATCATCCCCTTCAACAAACCCCCCCTTTCTTTAAGGGAAATCCCGGACGTACCACCCAGTCAGCGGGATCGTGCAGCATTAGAGGTTTCAAAGCTGCTAGAAAAAAGAGCCATCCAGCCTGTCCCCATCGACCAGATCGGATCAGGAACTTACTCAAAATTATTTTTGGTACCAAAAAAGACGGGACTTCAGGCCCATTTTGGACCTCAGTTCATTGAATCGTTTCGTAAAGAAGTCCAAATTCCGAATGGTCACTCTTCAATCTATTCTTCCTTTGCTGGAAAAAGATGCATGGATGTGCTCCATAGATCTCCAGGACGCTTACTATCACATTCCCATAGCTCAAGAGTCCAGGAGACATTTACGCTTCCGCCTCGGAGTCAGTCATTTCCAATTCCGAGCACTGCCCTTTGGTCTCACCACAGCTCCCAGGGTGTTCACCAAGTGTCTGGCAGTGGTAACTGCTCACCTGAGAAGTCTGGGATTCCAGGTGTTTCCTTATCTAGACGACTGGCTCCTTACTGCCACCTCCGAGCATCTACTACTCCAAGCGCTCAGAGCCACGTTCACCTTGGGCCGTTTCTTGGGGATCACGTTCAATTTGCAAAAATCTGTACTACAGCCATCTCAGCGTATTACTTTCATAGGCGCAGACTTAGACACAAAAAGAATGCGCGCCTTTTTACCGGCAGCAAGAATTCAGGTCTTACAAGATCAAGTCAAATCCTGTCTCCCCCTACAAAGAGCACCGCCCATCGGATCCTACAACTGTTGGGCTCGATGGCGTCGACCATACTTTTAGTTCCCTTGGCCAGACTTCACATGCGAATTTTACAATGGCTACTGTCGGTTCAATGGTCTTATCAGGAACTTCCCTTGAACCACTTAATCATAATCACGGAAAGTTGCCGTCGAGATCTGCATTGGTGGCTTCTCCAATCAAATCTCGACCAGGGACGACCCTTTATACCTCAACGTCCGTTGCCACTGTGACTACGGACGCCTCCCAGGTAGGGTGGGGGTCATTACCTGGACAGGTCGGTCCAAGGCACATGGCAGATCCAGGAAACGCATTTGCATATCAATGTCCTGGAGATGAGAGCGGTACTATTGGTACTCCAAGCTCTCCATCACGCTCTCCCACAGGGCCCGATTACTATCCTATCCGACAACATGTCGGTGGTGTGGTACATAAACAAGCAAGGTGGAACCAGGTCTTACCCACTATGCAGAGAAGCCATGAGACTTTGGCACTGGGCGGTAGCTACCAACCGCTTTCTAATGGCAACGCACATACCGGGGAAGTCCAATGTGATTGCGGACAGATTAAGCAGGACCATTCTTTTACCCCACGAGTGATCCCTCAACCAGGGTATAGCTGCTAAAATCTTCGACAGATGGGGTCTTCCTTGCTGCGACCTGTTTGCCAGCCCTCACAATGCGAAATGCAGAGAGTTCTTCACACTGTTCCCTTCTCAGGGACAGATTCCCAGGGACGCTCTGACTCACGTTTGGCCCCCCGGTCTTCTTTACGCCTTCCCTCCGTTCCCCCTCTTACCGAGGGTGATACAGAAGGCCATTTACATGGAGAGCGAGATGATTTTGATTGCCCCGCACTGGCCTCGTCAAGTTTGGTTTCCTTTCCTACAGAGGCATGCGATAGAAGGTCCATGGTTTCTGGATCCGTGCCAGACCTGTTGACTCATCAGTCAGGACGGCTTCATCCGTCTCTCAGGTCCCTGAAGTTGGCAGCATGGTTACTCCACTTCCATCCTTAGTCCGAGACAATGCTCTTTCGCCGGACGTGGTCCACATACTGTCTTCTTCTCATAAACCTTCCACCATCAAACTTTATTCCAGTAAATGGAAAAGGTTTGCCTTCTGGGCTCAAGAACAGGGTATAGATCCTCTCACTGCACCAGTATCGGAGGTTCTGAATTTTCTGGCCTCCTTTTTCAGTCGGGCTCTTCAGTTTCTACCATTAAGGTTCAGCTAGCGGCCATCTCTAATTTTCATGCTTCAGTTGAACCTTCATTGATGTCTCACAAACTTTGTAAGGCTTTCCTTAAAGGGGCTTGGCTCCTTAGGCCTCCTTTATCTCATCCTGTCCCCCCTTGGGATTTGAATATGGTTCTTGCTGCCCTAACTGCCTGTCCTTTCGAACCAGCTGCTACCTGTGATTTAAAATTTCTGTCTTGGAAAACGGCCTTTTTAGTAGCCATAACGTCTGCCAGGCGAGTTTCAGAACTTCAAGCTCTTTGTTCTGATCCTCCCTATTTGATTTTTCACAAGCATAGAGTTTCATTGAAATTAAACCCTGCATTTATACCAAAAGTGGCCTCCTCTTTCTGTATTCAACAAACTATAGAACTCCCTGTCTTTTTCCCAGAATTCTCTAATAACGCAGAATATACTTTGCATCAATTGGACGTACATAGGCAACTGCGTTTTTATTTGAATAGAACCGCTCCAACGCGGAAATCTAATCAATTGTTTGTTTCCTTTTCAGTGAACAAATTGGGTCAACCAGTAACAAAGACCTCCATATCTAAATGGATTAAAGATTGTATAATTTTTATTTATTCACAGGCTAACAAAGACCTCCCCTTTCCAGTCAAGGCTCATTCTACCAGGGCAATGGCTACTTCCGTAGCTTTTCACTCCAAGTTATCAATAGATGATATTTGTGCTGCAGCAACCTGGACTTCTCCGCACACTTTCATTTCTCATTACAAATTGGATGTGGTTTCTCGAGGCAGAGCTTCCTTTGGTTCCACAGTTCTCAGGAGTGTTTTCCAATGAGCCACCGGGATGTAGGTGCTAGGGACGCTGTCCCATCTGTCATGAATGTAGGCGAGATAGGATCCCATTACATCTTTTAGTTATGTACTTACCATAACTTCGGATGTATGGGATCCATCTCGCCTACATTCATAAGTACCCACCCTCCTTCCCCCTTCCATTTGGATTTAGAGGAGCTGTAGTCCCTTTTTTCTTGGCGTTCTTTCTTGAAGAACTTTAGTTGGTTATAGTGACTACTAGTTTTTCTGTGTTTGCATGGATGTATGAAAGTGAACAAACAAGATCTGGGAAAGCAGGTGTAGTGCATCCTGGGATAGGGAGTAGCCCAGCCAATGAGAGACTTCGTGCTAGTGTATTAGTTGCCGAGTCGGAGCCGATGGATCGGCTCCGAACCCATCTGTCATGAATGTAGGCGAGATGGATCCCATACATCCAAAGTTATGGTAAGTACATAACTAAAAGTTAACCCTCCTTCAGAGTTTAAAGCTACTTTAAATTCTTTAGTAGTTTCTGCTTCTCAAGTATCTCAACTCTCTTTTAAGTGCTCTTATGATTCTGCTGATGCTGTATCCACAGCTGCTGCTACCAGATCCGTTGTGAGATTTGCTTGGTTACATTCTCAAAATGTACCAGAAGATATTAAAACTGAGTTTTTAAATTCTGCCCTTGACACAAATATATTGTTTGGATCTTCTGCGGTCCATAAAATATTTGAGGAATGAAGAAAGCTGATTCAGGGGTTTAACCAAACCTTTCAGCCTTCCTTTTCAAGGGTCAGTAAGTACTTTCTTTCCAATTCAGGGACCCATTTGCAGGAAACAGTCTCAGCAAGGTGCAAAGAAATAGAAATTGAAAAAGCAATTTCAAGATGTCTCAAAAAAGAAGGGGGAACCAAGGGCAGTCCAAAAAGTTTGAATGACTATTTGCCTCTTTAAGTTCCCCTCCAACATTGCAGTCCCTTAAATTTGTTCCTCAATTTAGGTATACATTTTCCTCAATTGCATCAGATAATCTCTGACAAATAGGTTCTGAAATTAATTCAGCAGGTTTTCAGACAGCAATGGGAGTCCCTTCCTCCTGTTCATTGGGATTCATCCTCCTCTAGCAAAACAAACTTTCCTGTTTCCATCTGTTTTGGAGCTAATGTTATCTCTGGGAGTCATAGAACTGGTGCTCTCGGAACCTCACTAAAAGAATCACAGGCCTAAAGCAGATGCCCTATGCTGACCGTCTAAAAAAACTCCAGCTATACTCTGTCGCATATCATCTACTCATAGGCGATCTCTGCTTAACATACAAGGCCATGTCAAACCCAGAGTTGTTGGACATGTTACAGTTAAAGAAATCCCAATCCCTCAGAGCCACACTCTCCAAGGATCTAAACCTTGTTATCACAATGAACAAAACATGCTGGAGGGATAGGTTCCTGACTCAAAGACTCCCCAGACTCTGGAATAAACTGCCCATATATGTCAAGCAGAGTGCCTCTTTGGCCCTCTTTTCAAAAGGAACCTTGACGATTGGATGGGAGATAGGAAATTCACCCTGGGGATCACGTCAGTCGCCCTGCTAGACAGGGGTCCAGGGAAGTAAATATTGTGGGAAGAAATAGCCAGGGAATTGTTATGGTTAGGCTTGTATAGGCCCTAGAGATGATAGACTAGTACCAACCTATGGAAATTATTTTATTCAAGAATCTTTCTGGTGATAAAGACAGAGGGAACTTTGAAACCAGTCTTAGACCTTTCCTTTCTTAACTTTTAAGTCAGAATACCAAAGTACAAGTGTTATCCCTGCAAACTGTTACCTCTTATTCTTCCTTTCAGTTCTGTGTTAATTATAGACTTAAACAATGCATATTGTCACATTCCAGTTTGCAAGGAGTTAAGACTAAGATTTTTGGATATGGCTTATATTACAGATTTTCTTTAGAATGTATATTGCATCAAGAATATTTACGAAATGCCTGTCTTCATTAATTGCTCACTGCAGATTGCAAGGTATTCACATCTTTCCAACTGTATTATTTTTGCAGACATTTTTCCATCTTAGGATTCTGTGACACGTGCCAAGAAACTCCTCTTTCTGGGGTTCCAAGTGAACTTACAGAAATCCTGTTTCATTCCATCCCACAGGATATTTTTCTTTTTTCTGGGATGTGTTCTGGATATTTCCCAGCCTCCTAGTGCAAGAAATCTGGACAGAGCCTAAAAATATTTTAAATATCGCTCTTATAAACTTAAAAAAAAGTTACTAGAATAACATGATTTGAGTTAGCATGCATTTTCAAAAGGATATGGAGTCTGAAACTCAAATGTATGTGATTATTTAGTGGCTTCACTCCTCGGATCTTCCCAGAGATTTACCAGAAAACTACAAATTTTATGAAGAGCAGACCAAAAATATGAAGCAAAAATCAGGACATTCTGTGAAAATCTGGACAGTTGAAAGATATACTTCTCTTGGTGGGGACATTCTTCCTCTGGATAAAGTAGAACTGTACAAATAAAAGTTATTCTTTTCTCGCCAGTCACTGACATCTGGAAGGTAATGTTGTCAGGATTCTGGGTTTCATAGCTTCTGTGATTGTTACGATTCTCATGGCCATAGTTCATATAAGAATAATTAAGTGGTAGCTCAGTTCAGTCTGGTCCCCAAGTCAGTATCCTCTATCTTTTCAGATTCTGGTACTGGGGTTTGTAAGAAAGGAGTTAATGTGGAGTGAAGACCAGTTATCTCAAAGTCTAGATCTCCTTCTCCGTCTGTCTCCACAGAGGAATCGGACTTTGTTTGAGGAGCAGTATCTGAAGGAGTGAAAGTGTAGGGACTCTGGAATTATCAGGACAGACAAAAGCACACAAATGTCAAGGAGATGATGGCAGTAATAAATGCTCTAAAAGCCTTAAATAATTTTTGGTCTCCTGGTCTTCTGCAAGTTATTGCAGACAACACCACAGTGATGCGCTACATAGACAAGATGGGGTCAGATCTTACCCCCTTTGCAGACTTTCTGTGGTTGCCTGGGATTCAGCAGCTTTTCTCATTTTCACTCTGCAAGCAGCATTATCTCAGATAAGTTGAGCAGGACCCGCATAGACACTCACAAATGGAATATGCACCCAGGGGGTTTACAGAAATTATTCCAACTTTTGGGAACTTCTCAGATAGATCCAAGTCTCCTTTCAGATCAGTTTAAAAAAATCTGCTGCAGGATTTCTTGTAAGCAGACCTAGAAAACAGGTGGTTTCTCAGTCCCATGGACAGGTATGTTCCTGTACTGAAAAAAAAAACTACTACTAGAAAATTATATATGAGTAAGTGTGACAGTTTTTCTCATTGATGCCACAGAAAGAAACAGGACACATTTAAGGGCCAGATGCCTCTGTTTTTAGAGTATTTGTGTGTTAATGCCTTCTTGCCTTTCTAAGTCTTCTGTCCAGAGTTTTCTTATGGCCATCTATGCTTGTTTGCCTTTAGATTCCTCTTCTACACTTCTTCATGTCAAATAGATTTTGAAATGGGTTTTACATATCCATTTGCCCAGAAAATAGGTAGCTTCTCCATGTAATCTGAAATTTGTGCTTGGCAAACTGACATTTCCATTTTAACCAGTTCATCGGGCTGATTTGAGCTTCTTAACTTGTAAATTTCCTATACTCTGGATGTCTTTAGGCAGCTCAGATACTACTTGCACAGAAAAAAACTCCTTCAGGAAGGCCAGTCAGCTGCTTATTTCCTGTGAAGATAAGAGAAAATGACAACCATTGCCAAAGTAGATATCTCCAAGATGTTTGTCTCACTGTATTTCTTTCTGCTATTCTCACCATAACACGACAGGTCCAGGCAGTGTCAAGGCTCACCCTAACATGGCTTTGATTTCTTCTTTGGCCTTTTTTGGAAGAGGGTGGACTCTAAAAGTATTCCAGAAGCAGCAAGGACCTCTATACTAACTTTTAAAGCATTACAAATTTGATTCCTTTTTCCAGACTCAGAACAGGTTTTGCTAGAGCTATTCTCAATGGGTTCCTGGATTCTCAATCTCATTCCTCCTCCTTGTAATTCTAAGATATGGTAATCTACCCAAGCAGCTTGGACTACTGCAACAGTGATCTAACATTGAACATGGTACAGTGGTGTAAGTAAATGTATCATATAAGTAGATTCTAATCGGTCACTGTCTTTTTTTCTCTGTGTGTATTGCCACTGTGTGGCTGTGCAAGCATTTTAAGTATGCATATGTGCTGCAGACAGCTAACTGAAAGACCATTTCACTGAAAAAGTACTCAGACAAAATGTTTGAAAGGCCATTTCACTGAAAGACGATTTAAACAAATTCTAAACAACGGAAGCATGATTTCAATCAAAAATATCCTTGGCAAAAGTATTCTGAAACACTTTTTCATAGGAGGGCTCCAAGCTTGCACCCACCACCTCTTACTTAAATATACTAAGTCCATAGTCACACGACTGTGTAAAAAAGTGAAAATACAATACACAGGGAATCATTGCCAGTGTACATATGCAAACGTTGTCAGCAGTGATTATGTTTAGGTTACCTCAAATACCAGCCAGAGCTTCTTCACACACATCTAAATATTTCTGCTACTGTACTGGACTTTCAGACAAATTGTCTTTCAGTGAAATTGACTTTCAGCCATTTGTGCTGACTGTGTGTGTGTGTCTGTCTGTCTGTCTATTTTTTTCCTAGCATTTACATATTTCAGGGCTCTAGCTTCCCTTGTGGCATGGAAGTTCTTAATCTTTGGCTCCCTAACTACTACTTGTTATGTAGTTATGCATAAGCTCTGCAGCAGTTAAGAGATGTGACAGGTGCCCTGAAGCTTTAAAAACTGGCCAGTGGTCACATGTTTGGCAGGATATATCCCATATAGTTTAGGCTACCACAACAGTGATTTGTTAGAGTGTCAACTGTTATGGTGGATTTACACTACTGTACCTTTTGTGTGTCACTGCATCTCTGAATTTTTTTCTTCTGTCATTGGTAACTGCAGCATTACCCAAATAATCTCTACTTCTACCATTTCATTGTACTTCTCTGATAAGTATAATGCGCAGAAACTTTACAGGAAACTGGAGGAAACAGAAAGAACACTCAGTCTGTGAGACAATCTTTTCAGGCACAGTTTCCTAGATTCAGTTGGAATTTTCCAGCAAGAATTAACTCTATCACCCTATTTACAGCACCGGACCTGGTAAAGAAAAGAAAGCAACGTGCAAAGATTGGCAGACTAGACTCAGAGACTAGCCCTCAGGGTAGAGGCACCCAGGAGAGCAGTCATGACTCATCCAAGCTGCTTCCCAAGACAACTGAAACCTACCCACTTCTCTCCATCAACTCTTTCTCCCACATAAAAAGCTGGCAAGCACTTCTCCTTCTTGACAAGAAACTGGGAAGCAATTACCCCAAACTAGTGGGTGTCAATGGTCTTTCAAAGAGGTTACAATTTCAAGACAGTCCAAACTCGGAGGCATTCCACCAGTTCCTGTGGACCAGATGGCCCTCATACTTGCAGTAATTCAAGAAATTATATTTTCCATGGTCATAGAAGTATTTCTTCCAGAAGAGGAAGAAAAGGGGTGTACTATTCAAGACATTTCAGTCCCAAGGAAAGAGGATTCATGGAGTCCCATTCTAAACCTTTCTTATCTAAACAAATTGTTCTGTATGCCAAAATTCAAAATGCTTACCCTCCAAAGCCTGTTACCATGGCTTCTTTTCAGTACACTGAGCGTCACTCTTGAGATGAGTGGTATCTACCTTCATATCTCCATTTCCAGGCGGATTAAAAAATTCCTCTGATTTGTAGCCGGGGGGGGGGGGGGATAATTTCCATCTCACATCCTTACCCTTTGGTTGTCTGCTACATACAGATTATTTATCAAATGTGTGGTTCCATTGATTGCCTATTACAGGACAAAGGGTGTTCAGATTTACCCGTACATAGACAACTGCTGCATCCTGCAGAATTCCAGCAAGGTGTTCACAAGGCTTTGTTCCTAAGACTGACTTACGTCAAGAACACTGGCTCTCATGATCAGCAAGTTAAAGCTTTTGTTGAACTCGTCAAAGCAACTTGACTTCTTGGGCACCTGCCTTGATATCCACTGTGAGCATTGCCTTACTTCCATAGGATAAGGTGGACTATTGACACAGTACTTCAAAATGATTCTGCAAGAGACAGAAATCTGTGCCAGGGAGTTCTTCAGGCTGGTAGGTTTCATGCATTTTGAATCATCATAATATCCCTAGCTTGTCTGGTGTCAGTATACCCATTCTTTCAAGACCAAATCTCTCTCTCTCTCTGTCTTCTCCTCCTTGCATAAGAGGGGAAATCTCCTGATGAATTCAACATTGTGTTCAGAATCAGGGAATGCCCTTGAGAGTACACTTCCTACAATGATTCAAATCTGGCCTGGGATTCCTCATGTGGGAGACCTTCAAATCAAGGGTACTTGGAGGAACAAAATAAGGTAAAGTACATAAACATAAAAGGATTTGTGAAAGTTATACTGACTCTGAAAACCTTCATGCCTGCCTTAAAGCAGGGGCTCTTCAGGTGAGAAAAGAAAACACAACTTTTGTTGTACATAAGGAAAGACTCATTCTTGCTTGCTATGTAGGCTGACCATGGAAGTATGGGAGATAGCCTTGCAGGCAGGTATGACTCTGAAAGCTACAGTGTCCTTCCTTATTACTGTTGCAGTATTCTATACTCTTGCGATATCCTGGCAAGGACAGCCTAATGTCCAGCTAGCATTTCAAAGTTTTTACACCTTCCAGGCGTTGTATGTCAGATATAGTTTGCTATCAAATGACTAAAAATCAAAAGACTGAATCTCAAAAAAGACTGAAAATTCTAAATATTGAATACATTTTTAATGCAAGGGGCAAGCCCCCCTGCTCCACTCTTGTGGGGGGCACAGCCCCCCACACCCCCTGCTAAATATATATACCAACTCCAAGATCGCACAACAGTGGAGAAGGGACAAATTCCATCATTTAATATTTTGAATTTTCAGTCTTTTTGGAATTCCGTCTTTTGATTTTCAGTCATTTGATAATAAACCGTCAGATGTATGTCCTACATACAAAGTGTAAGGTACATAAGTGACATACAGATGTCTAATCCTCCAAACGTCTTTGCCGACAGTCTGAACACGATCTCTGAATTCAATTTGTATGCCAATCACTGAGCTGGTTCATTTACCAAGCCTTGTCTAATCCTCCAAACGTTTTTGCCACCAGTCTGAATGCTACCTCTGAATTTGGTCTGTATGCTGATCACTGAGCTGGTTCATTTACCAAGCCTTCTAAAGATAAGTGCCTTGTTGGGGTTCCTTCTTTGCTTTCTATCTCCTTGTAGATTGTTTTCGTGTTGTCTAGGAAAGGAAAATCTGACTGTGTGAGGCAGATTCCCTATAAAGATAGGCACAAGAAGTGTCTTTTTTTGTCTGGGTGCTAAGTATGACCATGTACAGTGTCAGATTTGTCAAGCGTTTGGCCCTAAGACACTCCACAGTTGTCTAGCATCCCTCTGCATACAGTCGTCTATCATCCCTCTGTATTTATTTGGAAAACCAGCTTCTAACGTTAATGACCTAGGGTACCATGGCTGAATCTGCCCACTCTGAAGTTCATCCGCCACTTAGGAAAAAAGCTAAGAAGGCATGTACTGGTTCTGCTGCTGTCCAGCCTCCACCGGACTTCTCCCTTAGGTTGCCTCTGTCTTAACCAAACTGGAGGCCAACATGGGCTGTCTAGCCTCATTTCTGCCAAAGCTGTGCATGTTTCTGGCACAGATGTAGAGGGGGAGCCACATATGATTGTATTTGAGGGGCCTAGGGGATAATTCCATAAATATTAGTTCACAAAGAGGTGCTTGGTACCTTTAACAAATCTAGGCAGGGTTCTGAACCTCCTAGATTTGTTAAAGCAGATGTTCCTTTAAAAAAAAGAAACAGAAAATCGAATGTGTCCCTGTGGCTAAGGATCTTCACAAACAGTGGCAGGATTTTAATCACGGACTATCTAATGCTGTTATGGCCCTGAAACCCCAACAAGGGATGCCTGTACATGTTTCTGCTCCCTTCTATGAGGCGTAGGGATTATGATTCTTCTGATAATGAGTTGGATTCTGATGAAGAATTCTTGGCATATTCCTGCCAGACCCACTTTCCTCTTGCACTAGGAGCTGATGAAGAAGATTCTTTGTTCTCCTTTTGAAGAATTATTTTTTGGCATACAGTAGGCCATATTATGGAACACTTTAAGTGGGACTGTCCCCAGGTTTTTGAGGTTCAAAAGAGATTTTATAAACTCTTGCAAATGGACTCACCCAGACCTTCTTTAGTCTCTCCTGTTTTAACCACATTTTTGGATAGTATTGTAACACTTTCTTAGGCTCCTGACTCTCAGCCTCCGACCCCTAAGAAGCCAGACCGATTTTATAAAGTCCCTGAGGGTGATAAGTATTTGTATAATAGTCCTTCATCTGATCCTGCTGTTGTATTCATGACCACAGATAAGTCATCCAAACTGCTGTCCTCTTCCAGGCTTACCTTCTGACAAGGACTGATGTGCTGTGGAGAGGTATGGGAAAAAAACTGCATACTGGTACTACTTTGGCCTTTAAGGCCATTAATTGTCAGACCCACATGACTAGATATGTCCTGGCTCGTCTCTCCCAGCTTTGGGAGGGGCATTGGTTGATATGCCTTATTCAGACAGTATCTGCCCTTTCTCTCCTGAGTTCTGCATCTCAGGTAGCTTGCCATTTTATTAAATATAGCAGTGATGCGTCTGATGCCTCTTCTAGGGCAACTACATGTGGTTCTTTTGTGAGGAGATGCTCGTGGTTGTGCCGTCAAGCCTTTACATGGGGATATTAAGGCCAAACTTTTAGATTCTTCCTTAGACAACCAGAATTTCTGTGGCACTGCTGCTGCAAAATTGTTTAAAAGCCTTCAGGATGAGGGTAAAGTTATGCAAGACCTGAAGCAAATCTTTGTTTCCTTTGTACCTGAACTTCAGATGAAATTGCCATTTAAATCTTATTTTGTCTGGAGGCAGCCTAGACAACCTACTAAGACCAAGAGGGCTCCTTAGTGGAATTTCCCAGACAGACCCACTCACAGAGTTCTGGAGGCCAAAAACCTTTTCTTCCTGACAAATCTTTCTCCAACTAACATCCAGCCTCCCATTCCCCTCAGCCAGATTCCTCTGCCCCTCATGCTAACCCTTTCCTTTCTTGATTGGCAACACCTTCCGTCATCTTCTGTCATTCCTTAGCTACCTTCTTACTACTTTCCTCATTTTCCTTTGGTTCTGCAGGTTCTGGTGGATCAGGGAACCATCCTGTGTGTTCTCTTGACTCAGCAGGGAAAAAGTTTTTATTCTAGAATGTTCTGGTTACCAAGAAGGGAGGGGTCATGGAGGCTCATCCCAGACCTGTCCTTTCTCAAGGTCCATTCCTTCAGGATGTTGCCTCTTCAGACACTTTTCCCTCTGTTGCTTCCTTAAGCTTTTCTGATATCTCTGGATTGAAGGATGCTTACTTCCATATTCCCATTCACCTTCTCTTCAGGAAGTTTTTATATTTCTATTTATTCCACTCATTTTCATTTCTCTGCTTTGCCCTTTGGTCTTTCTACACCTCCAAGGATCTTTACCAACGGTCTGGCCTGTATGGTAGCCTTTTGCAGACTTAAGGGAATTCAAATATTCCTTTATTTGAATGATCCTCTTATTCAAGCCCTCTGTCAGTAGCTCCTGCTTCAAATTCTATACTTCACTGTGCTGCTTCTGTGCAGTATGTGGGTTCAACCTCATTCTAAAAAAGTCTGTGGTCCACCCTCATTCTAAAAAGGTCTGTGTTGACTGACCAGGATTCAGACCATTCCAATGGTTTATCGTCTCCTGCCTCCCAGAGTCCTCTCTTTTGACTGCTTATGTCCAGTCTCCTCTTTCTCTTCCACTCCTTCCTGCAAGGGAATTTCTCTGAGCTCTGGGGTACATGGCATCCACCGTTCCAATGTTTCCTTTTATTAAACTCTCATGAGAAAATTTCAGTGGTATCTCAAGACTTTGACTCCAGCAAAGCTTGAGCTCTGATGGTGATCTCGTAAAATATCCCTAAATCCAGGTCTTCCTTTTCAGTTTCCTCCCCCTTCTTAGGAACTGTACACAGATGCTTCTGATCACAGTTGGGGAGCTTCCTCCAACAGTTTAAATGTTTAGGGTCTTTGGTCCCATCAACAACTGACAGACCATATCAACATCAGTAAGATGAGGGCTCTACTTCTAGCTGTTCAGGCTGTTCACTCCCATTGGATTTCAGGTCTTTTGAAGGTTTTTACATACAATGCCTCAGTTATGTGGTACAGCGACAAGTAAGGGAGCAGAAAATCTTACCTTCATTGCAGGCTGGCTCTTTAGGCTTGGGATTTTGTAGTCTGTCATTGCTTGATTCTTCAGGAGGTTTACATTCCTTCAGAGCATAATGTGTCAGCAGACGCTTGAGCAGGTCCAAGATGAATCCTCACAAATGAATACTTTACAGGAAGGTGTTTCTGGATATTGTACAGTGGTGGAGTACTCCATGGATAGATCTTTTTGCCCCTCCTCTGAACAGTTTTCCACAGTTCTGTTCTAGAGTGCCAAGTCCTCTCGCCTGGAAAGTGGACACCATGCCTGGCTTCTTGTTTTGAAGTCAAATAATTTTTAAAGGGCATCCTTCATATCCAGCTTCAAAGAAAAAGCCTATTCCTCCTTCTTGGGACTTTACTTTGTTCTTGAAAAATTTGCTTAGTCCACTTTTGAGCCTTCTTTTTCTTCCTTACAGCATTGTACTCGGAAGACTGTATTGTTGGTGGATCTTACTTCTGCCAAGAGGACTTCTGAACTTCAAGCACTCATGGTGGTTTGTCCTTTTTTGTTTGTTTGTTTTTTTCACAGGGTCATGGTGTCTCTGCATACCAGTCATTCTTTCATGCCTAAGGTGGTTAAAGATTTGTTTGTGAATCAGTCCATTCTTTTTTCTCTTCTCCACAGACTTCTAGTGAGAGGGTTCTGCACACCTTGGGGTTACATAGACAGCCCAGATCAGATATTACCTGGACAAGACAAAATATAATTGGAAATCTGAGCAACTTTTTGTTGCCTTTCATGCCAGAAACTTTGGTTTGGCAGTGTCTAAGTAAACCTCCTAGATTTCTAAGGCCTTTTCTTTTTGCTGTTCTTTTCATGGTAAACAGCTTGCATCTTCTGTTTGTGTACATTCTACCAGGACAGTGGTGCTTTTTATAAGGGTCTGGATAATAGATCAGTCTTGGAAGCTGCTACTTGGTCTTCTGTTTGTACATTTACCAAACATTACAAGTTGGATGCTATTTACAGATCCAGGGTGGGATTTACCTGGCCATCCTTTATTGGCTTGTGGAGGGCTCTTCTGTGGCTTTCTCCTCCCATCATTTCCAGTTGCTTTTGTACTCTCCCAAGTGTAAAGAATGTTGCAGTAGTGATAAGGAAGGACATAGTACAGTTATCTAAGATATTAGCATAACAGTAGACGTTCTCACTGTTGCAGTATTCTGTCCCTCCTTCCTGCCCCTATTGCTTTGTGTTGCCCTCCTTCTGGTTGTGGGGTCTTTCTTCCATCCTTTTCTTCTACTTTGTATTCTTCTCTTTCTGAATGTAGATGTTATTGCTTTTTCTGGGGTTGCTCTGATTCTCCTGGGGCACTTTAGTTCTGAGGATTAGGCATCCATACTTCTTGTGTACCTTACACTTTGCAGATAGGGCATGTGTGTGATGTACAACACCTGGAAGGAGTAAAAGCTTTGATATGCTTGCCACATGTTAGGATAACCTTGGCAGGATATCCCACAAGTAAAGAATACTTACAGTGAGAAGCAGGACATCTACTGTTATGGTAAGATCTTACACAACTGTATGTTCATCTCAGCCAAATGTTTTAGTTGAAAGGCTGAGCAGATCACAAGCAGATCTCCATGAATGGATGTTAAGAAGGGATGTTTTCCTGGATCTGACCAGGATGCAGAATTTACAGGAAAAAGACCTGTTTTTCATGTGAACAAACAGTAGATAAAGATGTAGGTAGGACAGCAACTCAGCATAAAAACAATTCTTCCTGAATTGGAGAAGTCTCTTTACACTTTCCTCATAATTCTTTTGATCCCCAGGGTACTGCTCAAAGTAAAAGAGAAAGGACTAGAAATAATTCTAATAGCACCCTTTTGGCCAGCCCAACACTGATTTCCTCCCCTGAATAATCTGACAAGATTAAAATGTAGAGTGCTGCCTCAGGGTGTGGATCTCTTGACACAAAGCAGAAGTTCCCTGCTGTACCCAAATCTGGCCACTATAATGCTGTTTTCAGGAGGGTACAGTTATTTCGAAGGCATGCTAAATGTTATGAAGGAGGCTGAGAAGCCTAACCAAAGAAGATTGTACCTGGCCAGTTGCAAAAGATTCTCCTCCTGGTACTAGTCCAGAAAACTTCACTCAAAGAAAGCTAAAGTGGCTATGGTCCTGGCATGTCTGTCAGACCTTTTCAAATCAGGTTTACTTATACCTGTATTAAACTATATGCTTCGGCTGTGTAATTCTGTCTCCCTATAGATCTTCCAGTATACTGTAGATCTTTGGTTAAACAGTTCCTCAAGGGGATCAATCATCTTAGGCCACCAAAGAAAGGGGTTGCTCCACCATGGGAGATGAACTGTCTGCTGGAAGAACAGACCTTGACCCCTTTTGAATCCACTATTTCATCGTTCCTCTAGTATTAACTTGGAAGATGCTGTTTTTGGAGGCTATTAACTCTGCCAGAAGGATCTCAGAGTTCACGCCTTGATGTGCAAATAGCCTTTCCTGGTATTTCAACAGAAAAGGGTATCCCTACATATTAAACCCCACTAATATGCATAGAGGGGTATGAAAAAATGAAAAAAATGGAGAAGTTTTACGTATTTCAGGATTATATAATGATCTATATATTTTGCAGCAGAAATTATATAAAACTGAATAAACGGAGGGTATGATATTAATGTGGTACAGGGTGCCCTAAACTAGTTATTAATGGTAAGTGTAGTAGTCATTTTGATTTTTGAAATGCTAACAGTGGCAGAAAATATTGTAATCAGGATGTTTTGGATAATAAATGTTATTTTGTGACCACATATAATATTTTGCATGACCAACTTAAGGATGTGATCCATTATTATTGGGGTTTTTATAACAGTTTAATGAATTGGCAGGCATTATAGGTAATGTTCCTGTATTTTCTTATAATAAGGGTTGTAGCATCAAAGATATGGTAGTGTACAGTAGATTTAAAAAGCTGGTGGATGATTGGGTTGGCCAGTCCCATAGGGTTGGCACTTTTCCATGTAATCATTGCATTAGTTGTAAGTATAAATACATTTGATAAAATTAATGGTATTTCTTTTATACCTGAGGGTTTGTATTGTTGTTATACAGAAGGCATTGTTTATGCCTTAACGTGTCCGTGTAAAATGTTTTATATAGGAGAAAGCAAGAGGGCTTTCAGATTGAGATTGCAAGATCATATTAGGGACATAAAGAATGCTAAGATGGAAAGCCCTCTTGCTATGCATTTTGAATCAAATAATAATAGTGATCCAGCAGGTCTCAAGGGTACTATTTTAGAACAAGTTAATGAGTATGTTAAATGAGTAATAATGTTTGGATATAAAGAAAAAATTATTATATACGGAGCTTGTATTCATTTTAAAGTATACAACTCTGACCCCTGCTGGACTGAATGTAGAATGTAATCGGAAGACTGTGATTTAATTACTTAATTGAATGATTGGGAATTGTGGGTAGGGTAATTGTTGGTATTATTTAAATGCTTGGTTTTAATGCTGTTTTTACACCTTGAAGGCTTTTTTGAGCCGAGGCGCTAGAGTGTATGTATTTGCAATAAATTTGGTTCATTGGCCTTTGCAGTTTTTTATTTTAATTCATCTATTGTGCGGTGGTGGTTGTATGAAAAAATGACCGTGAATCAGACCATCCGGGCACTAGTTTTCTTTCCAACAGTGCACTGAACCAAGGAATTTGGAAAGTCTGATCAGCTGTTTATCTCTTCTGCAAGAGAGAGACAGGGCATGCCTGTTAACATACACATACTGCTTATTTGAACTGTTTATTTCTGAAATTGGTAGACCTTGTTTGCTGTAGCATAGACTAGATTCAGACCTGCTGATTCTAGCTTTGTTTGTTTAACTAATCCAGGCCATCTTTTTTTCGGAGAAGGTTCCCCTGCACCCTAGTGGCAGGAGTGTGCAGTTAGAACGTGTCTGATCGAAGACTGCTAGAACGGGGCTCTTTTTTAGCTATTTATTGGTTTAAATTAGTTTGCTCATTTGCTACTGTTGTATTAAAAAAAAAAAAAAACACTTTATGCATCGCCACTTAGCTAGGGTTAAACTATTCCCAGCGGTCTGCTCTTCAAATTTTCCCTTAGAACTAGCCAGTTTTTTAGCTTTAGCACTCAAATCTGTTTATTTGAGCTCAGCACTTGTTCAGAACTCATTGTAAGCACTAAATAAGCTACAAATTACTACAGCACTCAACTTTCCTCACTTGTCTAGAGG
Source organism: Protopterus annectens (assembly GCF_019279795.1). Classification (NCBI taxonomy): domain Eukaryota; kingdom Metazoa; phylum Chordata; order Ceratodontiformes; family Protopteridae; genus Protopterus; species Protopterus annectens. Next base: position 1,348,338,203 of record NC_056735.1, on the reverse strand, counting down.
AAAACAGTTTTTAGTACTTAATAAATAAGCACCTATCCAGGCATGTCTAAGGGTAAACTCCCAGTGTTTTCGCCTGTCTACCTCATGAATCTAGGCATCTTGGGGCAATGCAGCAATTGCCTCTTGTGCACAGACAACCCTCTCCTCCTACCACCCACATTACAACCTGTGAGAGATGCACTTATATAGCCAAACTGGAAGCAAAGCTCTCTTCACCCAAGACTGGACTCGACAGTCAAGAAGAGAAGGTAAACACTTGCACCACACCACACTCATCACGTAGTCCCTCAAAACCTACACCACGAAAGCACACACATAGAAACACAAAACACACACCTACATTCATGGAGGCTCTCAATAAAAATCTGCTCAAGCAACAGAGACCTCCAAAGCAGAAATGCAAACAACCTCCACCCCCCAACACAACCCAAATGACACATAGTCCACAAACTCAGTGTGCCACTCAACTACAGCCCATAAGGCATAACAGTGTACCCAACACTCTAGTCATAGGTGACTCTATAGTCAGGCACACTGATGTTCCATTCACCAGGCTAAACAAAGAGAAAGTTACTGTGAGCTGCCTGTCGGGTGCCAGGATTCGCCACATAATGCACATACTCAGATCACTCCACACCAAGTACAAATATGACTCTATCATTGTCCATGTTGGTATGAATGACCTGAGACGTACCTCCCTGGACTACATGAAAAGAGACATGGAGGAGCTCTCCAATCTTGTAGCCCAGGCAGGTATGACCCAACCCCTGAGTAGCATTCTGCCATCACCCAGAATGATACCACAGTACAAGGACAAAATGATTGACTTTAACAATTGTCTAAGCTTCTGGTATCATTCTAAGGGAATCCAAAACATGACAAACGCTGAGAAAATATCACCTTTATATTCAGACTGAATATAAAGGTGATATTTTCTCAGCGTTTGTTGTGTTTTGGATTATCTTATATTAGATTTTCCAGCAGTTTGTGTTTGTATCATTCTAAGGGAATCCAGCATCTGTCTGCCTGGGATGACATGATCAACAGACCACGATGCTTTAACAGAGATGGCCTGCACCTGTTGCCCTTGAGATTCCGGATACTGGCTATGGCTCTTGCCACCCCTATAGTGCCTTTTTTAGGCAAGGTTCAAATGACATATTCACCACCATAACAGGTACAAGCAAGCAAAATCTGAGGGCAATGCTGCTCAATGCTAGAAGTCTAAACCTCAAAATGCACTCACTCAAGGCACTCCTTAAAATGGAGTACATCGACATCTGTGCAGTGACAGAGACCTGGTTCAAGGCTCCAGGGAGCACCCCTGCATTACTAGGTTATAATTCATACCACACCTTTCGGCCACCTAACCTGGACTGAAACACTAAAGGCGGAGGCGTGTCCATATTCATTAAGGATATCCACATCTCCAGGCTAGTTGCTCAGCATAATGCATCCAAGATTATCCAAGTGCAACTAACTCTGGGCAAGACCGCAATCCAAATTGTAGCTTGCTACAGATCCCCCACTATGCCCCAGGATTCCCACTCCTCATTTCTTGATACACTGGAAAATATTAGGGTACAACCCAACACCCTAATAATGGGAGATTTCAACTACCCCACCATTAACTGGGAAAACTGCTCATGTACCAACTCTTTGGATCAACGTTTTTCTGGAATTCATAAATTCCAATGCCTTGGATCAACTTATCCACACCCCCAACAGGCGCAGCAGTATCCTAGACCTGGTCATTACTAACATGGGCGACCGGTGTTCCACACCAAAGGTCAGTTCCTTGTTGGTCAGATCCGACCACAAGCTAATCACCATAGACATCCACATCCCACTCCCCATTAGGGAAACCATCGTAAAAAATTCTCCAAAGCCAACTTCACGCTTCTCAAGACAGAAGTGGCAAACTTCACAACACCCATGCAGATGAACAATAGAGGTATGACTGTTGAATCCTACACAAATGCACTTTATAAGCCCTTACACGAGTGCATGAATTGTTCTATCCCTAACAGAACCAAGATGCTGTACTCCAAAAAAAAAAAAAAAGAGGTCATTGTTCCCCTCTACTCATCACTCATTAGACCCATTATAGAGTACAATGCCCCTTTTGGTAAGTACCTCACAAGACATCTACAACAACTGGAAAGGCCGCAGAAATACCTCACAAAGAAGATTACCATCCTCAAACAGATGCCCTATGCAGACTGTCTCAAAAAACTCCAGCTTTACTCCATCGCATATCGCCTACTCAGAGGTGATCTCTGCCTAACATACAAAGCTATGTCAAACCCAGAGCTGTTGGACATGCTCCACTTAAGGAAATCCCAATCCCTCCGAGCTACACGCTCTAGGGACCGAAACCTTGTCACCACATTAAACAGAACATGCTGGAGGGATAGATTCCTGTCCCAGAGACTTCTCATACTCTGGAATAACCTACCTATCTATATAAAACAAAGCTCCTCATTAGCACTGTTCAAGAAAAATCTTGATGATTGGATGGGAAATAGGAAATTTACCCCGGGATCACCTCTGTGGCTCTGCTCGACAGTGGCACAGGAAAATAATTTTCTTGGGTGGCAAAAGCCAGGGTACCTTTATGGCTGGGCTTGTATAGGCCCCAGGGCCGATAGCCTAGTACCTACCTATGAAAAAAGGAAGCCAGTCTGGTGGTCTCCTGCCATAAACAAACTCTACAACAGAAGAAAGAAACTGTTGCAAAAAAAGAGTAAAATCCCATGATTGGAGGAATTTCCCTGGTCAGCCTCAGTAAGAAGCAGAGATCCCTCATAAAGTCCTCCATAGCTAGTTACGAAAACAAAATCGCCACTGATTCTAAAGACAACCACAAAGCATTCTATAGCTCTGTCAAGACTCTCAATGGCAACACTCAGATATGCTCTGAGTTACAGCACAATGGCACTAAATATAGAGAACCCACTGATATTGCCAATATCCTGGCAGATAGGTTCAGTGCTAACTTTACCCCCCACCCCCTAAAGTGTCCATCCCTATACTGGAAGAATGCAGAGTTCCTGTAATCATGGCTGCACAGGAAAAAAACACTCTCTCCAAATCCAAGAACACAGCATCCATGGGACCTGACAACATCCCAGGCTGCATTCTACATGAACTACAGAACGAACTGGCACCCCACCTAAGTACGATGTTCAGTCATAGCCTCACCTCAGGCTTTGTGCCCACTGAATGGTGCACAGCGACGGTTATCCCACTCCATAAAGGGGGAGCCACCACGGACCCCGGGAACTACCGCCCCATTAGCCTGACGAGCCTTGTCTCCAAGGCCATGGAACATATCATCATGGAACTTGTAAACAAAGACATTCCTAATCTCCAAACTCTTGACCCAACCCATTTCGGTTTTGAAAAAGACAGATCATGTCTCCTAAACCTAATAGACTTCTTTGAAGCAGTCACTAAAGCCATAGATGAGGGTAAGGTGGTTCACACAGCCTATCTAGATCTCGCCAAGGCTTTTAGCACTATCCCCTACTCTGGAATTATAGATAAACTCACTAAACTAGGTATAAATCCCTTTGTCACAAGATGGGTTGCCAACTGGCTCACTGACAGAACCCACACTGTGAAAGTAGCAGACTCCAAATCCAACTTCAGACCAGTGACAAGTGGAGTACCACAGGGTTCAGTCCTGGGTCCTCTCCTGTTTGGTATCTACTTCTCTGAAGTACAGGCTAGCACAGAAGGTCTTTGGCTAACAAAGTTCACAGATGACTGCAAACTAGGAGCCATAATCGAAACTTCTAATGATTTGGACATCCTACAAAAAGGCCTCACTGAGACAGATGCCTGGTGTCAAAGCCATGGCCTCAAGCTCAGTGCCAAAAAGTGCATTGTCATCCCCTTTGGTAAAAACTCTGTACCCATGAACTACCACATAGGTGGTAGCCTACTTAACACCGAAAGTATGATAAGAGACCTTGGGACACAGGTGGACAGTAGTCTCTCCTTTGATAATCACATCGCCACAGTAGTCAGGAAATCCTTCTACGTGGCACACCTCATCACAAAAGGTTTCTCATCCAGGAAAAGGAGGTCATTGTCCACCTCTGCTCGTCACTCATTAGACCCATTATAGAGTACAACTCCCCTTTTGATATGTACCTCACAAGACATCTACAACAACTGGAAAGGCCGCAGAAATACCTCACAAAGAGGATTACTGGCATCAAACAGATGCCCTATGCAGACCGTCTCAAAAAACTCCAGCTTTACTCCGTTGCATATCACCTACTCAGAGGCAATTTCTGCCTAACATACAGAGCTATGTCAAACCCAGAGCTGTTGGACATGCTCCACTTAAGGAAATCCCAATCCCTCCGAGCTACACGCTCTAGGGACCTAAACCTTGTCACCACAATAAGCAGAACATGCTGGAGGGATAGATTCCAGTCCTAGAGACTTCCTGTACTCTGGAACAAACTACCTATCTATATCAAACAAAACTCCTTATTAGCACTCTGCAAGAAAAATCTTGATGATTGGATGGGAAATAGGAAGTTCACCCCTAGGGATCACTTCTGTGGCTCTGCTCGACAGGGACACAGGAAAATAATTTTCTTGGGTGGTGAAAGCCAGGGTACCTTTTTGGTTAGGCTTATATAGGCCCTAGGGACAATAGCCTAGTACTTACCTATGAAAATGGGTAGCTTATCGAATTTCCCTTTGTTACTCTGACCCTGTAGCAGGCCAAATCAGGGTACATTCCATGAAAACCACTACTTGCTACCACAGCCATCCTTAGGGAGGTTACTGCCCAGGCTATTTTTGAAGCAGCTGCTTGGTCATCTATGCACACCTTCTCTAAGCCCTGCAACCTAATGAGTAACATCTAAGGCTGGGAAGGGTTGAATCAACCATAGTGCAGCTAATGTATATCAGTAATAATCTTTATCCTCTCTGGTATATTGTGCTTTGGAAATCTTCCCAAGTGCGAGGAATGTAAGAGTAAATACTATGATAAACAGAGTTCAGTTGTGTTAAGAACTTACCATAGTCTATATGTTCGAGTAGAGTCACTTTAGCAGACAGACAGCACTGTTCTTCCACTTTCTGACCATATCTGTGTGTCTCTTTGGGTTGAGGGTAGCTCTCTGATTCCTGTTAGGTACCTTCCCTCTCACTTTTCCATTAGGCTGTTTACTGTCTGTAGAAGTGGGATTGGGGTTCTTTAAGGTAGATCTGCAACCATTAGGACTGCACTATGCTGTCCAGTAGAGTACTGGCACTAAGGTCTTTCCCTGGGTAATGCATGGGTAAGAAAGCGCTAAAATTGACTTTGGCCAACACACCCTTTAAACTGACCCAGACGTGTTTTTGGTGGAAGAGCAATGGCCAAAGCCCTGAAGTAGGGAACAACTCTGTAAGTGCTGGCCATGGACTCCTTGCAAACAGGATATCTCAAAAGTGAAGACTGTAACAGTGAAGCTACCTAAACATCTATATTTATGATAGGTTCCTAACATAACTGTATTTTATGTTTATTCCATGTCTTCTTTTACAAGTACAGCCATTCTGTGGAATACCTGTTGAAGTGTAAGGAGTTTTTGGCTCTCCTTGGGTTGTTAAATATACACTGTTAATCAGTTTGAAACTTTCCTCTTCTAGCTTTACTTGCCAGAATTTCTGGTTTGCATCTATTACTAGAAGGAGCCTAGCATTACAATGCTGAAGGTAGTTGGGTTATTATTTCTCTTCATTACTTTGTTAAGGTCTTCCATATCAATGCAGATTTAAGTCTTATCTTACTTCACAACAGTGCCATGATATTTATCCGTGTTATTGACACTAACTGCCTCTTGAAAGCACTGAAGCTCTTCATACACTATAATTTCTTCACCTGGGTCCTACTGGTACTTTCACTGGACTGCATATATATATATATATATATGTGTGTGTGTGTGTGTGTGTGTGTGTGTGTGTGTATACTACATACTATTAGAATTTGTTTATACTTGATATTCTTCCTATGCCTGTAAGTTAACACAGTCATTAAGGATGCTGTTACAATGGCTGTATGCTGCTATATGAGAGGACTGAGTGACTGTTCCTGAATGTGTACAGGAACTCTTTGCTTTGCAGTATGAATTTTATTTATTTATATATTTTTGTTACCATCTCTAGCTTTTCACAAGCCAAGCAACCCAGGATATTTATTGAACTAACTTCTGCAATTGCTACAGTTTGTAGGACTCACCATGTCTTATTTTAATATTGACATAAACTTTTGACATAATTGCTTTGCTTGATGTCCTTAATATGTTAGCTATGTGCATAGAGCCCTCCTATCTGTGTATTTGAGACAGATCATTCTTGTGTTTCTGACAACATGCAGACTATTTTGAATGCAAATCTATTTTTCTGTGCACATTTTTACATAACACTAATTAAATGTGCAGTGCACTGTTTTTTTCTCTATACTTTGTGTCCCCATGTTTTGGGACCATCAAGTCTCTTTCCTCCAGTCAGACTTAAATGTGTTTGTTTCCCCATACTGAGCTGTCTGGAAGCACTGCCTTCCACAGAGCTGCAGGGGTGATTTATGTTCTTGACAGCTTTCTGGTAGTGGGTGGAAGAGCATGCAGCCAGCTTCACAGTGGGGACTGTTCCTTGTCCATGCGAGTACGAATTCTCATGCACCCACATCGAAGGCTGCCATGTCAGGTCATGTCAATACACTCCAGGGTTGCCTGGCAGTGTTATTACTTGTACTGCTCCCTTCTCCAAGGATGGGCATCTGTATCCTACACACACCAGCTCCAGCAGGTGCTGAAGCCTCTAATCAAACTCAGTTTGCCTAGGTCATAGTCAAAGCTTTATGTATGTATATACTATGTGGGCGGCACAGTGGTGCAGCGGTTAACGTTGTTGCCTCACAGCAAGAGGTTCTCCGGTTCGATTCTCGGCTGGGGTGCCTTCTGTGCGGAGTTTGCATGTTCTCCCTGTGTTCGCATGTGTTTCCTCCCACATTCCAAAGACATGCATCTGGAGCATTTCTTCCCGGGCCTCCGCTGAAAACCGGCTCCGTGGAACCTAGTCGGACATTCCCGGTCAACAAATGTTAAATAAAATAAATAAATATATCAGTGGAGATAGCTGAGGACACTACTCATGCTTATAGCTGACCTTCCATGTGAGGCTTGAATTTCCAATTCACTATACTAGTTGTGCACTTTTTGGCTTATGTCACCATCACTGCTGCAACATGTTCTGATTTTATTTCTTGTTTTTGGCTTTTTAGTTGATTCATATTTTATCTTATGTACATTTCTTCATTTGATTCTTTTAACTGTGTATGTGTAGTTTTACAGCTATTAATAAGGCCAGATCAGCTTCTGTCAATAGCTTGTCCTTTGTTTGACAATTTCTGACTCCAGAAACTGTTCCATCTCTTATTTATGAATTATGCAACTCACGAACTTCACAATATTTGTGACAGGTCTTTAGATCTGTAATGAAAGCATCTCTAGTCTATGTAGGTCCTTGTTCCCTTTCAAAGCTTATCTCTTATTGCTGCTATCTTGGTTTTCCCCTCTTCAAAAAGGCAAAAGTATTATTCCTGAACTGCATGCAAAAATGTGGAGCACTGTACTTGTTCAGATGTATTGGCTGCTGCATTTACACCAAGGAATTAATCAGATTTCTAGATGCAATGTTTTTTCTATTTCTGCTAAATTGTCTTGCAATGAAAGCATTCCTGATTGTTGCAGCCGGCGCATTTTTCTAACTGCAGATTTTACTTCTTTAATCTAAGCATATACTTTCTCAAAATTAATATGGTTCTTCACTTCTTCAAAACATTTTCACTTCTGATACTGTGTAACATTTAAGTTTTCTTCATAATATTCAGTAAGCAACACATATACTGTGCATGGGTTTACCAGCTTCCATGAGTTTTTTTACTCTGGATACTTCTAGAAAGAATTAAAGTACCTTACATGCATATCTTTAGGCATTGTACCCCATGTCCTACATACGGAGGCAGAACATGGACTCTGTAAGAGGAAGGTGCAAGATCAGGTTTCATTTAAATGTAGTTTGTTAGACAAAAGCATAATATTGTCTCTGCATAAGTCTAGAAATGCAGCAATATTAACATTTTACATTTACTGAAATACTTTTCTGAGATTTACTGTCTGATTTAGCTAGAAAATGCATTGTAATAAAAATTAATGTTCACATAAGGAAAGTTGAAGCTGTGTTGAGAAGGTGGTCAGACATCTTGCAGCTTTTTCCAACTCTGTCTTGTTAAGGATTCTGTTGGCTCTGTAACGTCACCCTGGAAACTTGAAAGTCTGTTGTCTGCTTTGGAGATGGTGAAGTTTTCGGGTATGTTGCTGTTAACCGAATAATGTCCTTTACACTGAGACCTTGGAGAGTCTTAAGTTTTTTGAGACTTTGTTGTAGGTTTTCTGAAGTAATTTTTTGAAGGAACACTGCTGTTCTATAAAATACATGTGATCTGTCTGCTGATAGATTTGCAAGTTTGCTTTAGGGTTTTGAGGCTTACTTTAATTATAAATATTGCTTCCCCATGAATGGTGGCTCATCATTGTAAGTATTAGTAAGACTGCAGAATACTGTAATGAATGTCTTTATCTTTTAATGACCTAGAACTGTGCTGAACAGGAGCCAATCTCTCCTTTATGTGTCAAATCTTCTTGTACCTTTCAGAATAAAAGTATGCATACACTGTAATTCATTTAAGAATGTTTTGTCATGTACAGTGGAGGTAGAGGTCAACAATATCCGAATCAAATGTTACTGTCGCCAGTAGCAATGCTGATAAACTGAAATAGACTGAATTATAATGTTTGTAGCTTCTGTACTTATTATACTGTCCATAAATTCTGTCTGTTTCAGTTTACAGCACTGCTATTGGAGACAGTAAGATTTGATTGGGATATTATTAACATCTTCCTTCACTGTACTTAATAAAACATTTTAACCTAACTAAAGTATATGCAGACTTCTGTTCTGAAAGGTACAAGATTTGGCACATAAAGGAGAGACTAGCCCCTGTTCAACACACTTCTGGGTAATTAAAAGATAAAGATATTCATTCTAGTTATTTCCAGTTCATTCCAGTATTCTACAGTCCTATCAATTCTTACAGAAAGCATCACTTAAATCAGATTGGTCAGCAGTCAGTATTGCTCACTCCTAAAAATCTGAAAGGAGGTAGAGACAAGGATTCCTCTCATTTTGTTTGGAAAACAAAAGTGTGGCATGTAATATGAACAAGCAAGGCAAAATAAGCTCATACATTTGTGCAGAGAGGTGGTGCTGGTCTGCAGTGGGCCATAGTCTGGGGTATCCTTCACAGTTTCAACTGTTCATATAAAAAACATGAATCACTGGTACTGTTGGTCTCCTTCAACTGCAACACTGATGTTCTTCGTGTTTCACTGTTGCAGTCATTACATTTGGGTAATCCTGCTTGGCAGGTTGCCCTCAGTCGGTCTGAATTCCAAAGTCCTGGGTCCTGCGTCGGCTGCTGTCGCCAGGTCGTCAGGGGTATAAAAGATGCGGCTGACGCCATTTGCCATTTTCTTTAGTTTTTCTTGCCCCAGATGTCAGTTGCCCCCTAAAATTTATTTATATATGTATATATATATATATATATATATATATATATATATATATATATATAAATACATGCACCAATATAAACTTTACCTTCCTCTACAAGCAAATACACTACATAGGTTGTATGAATCAAAGAAGGAAAGATAGGTTCCATCAGAAGAAAAGGGGGATGGCGGGTGGGTAACCTGGACTGCAATAGTGAATACACTTGAACATCTACATTTATGGTAAGTGTACACAGCTGTACTAAGTTCTTCATGTTTCACTGTTGCAGTCATTACATTTAGGTAGAGTCCCAAAGCTATGGTTGGGAGGCTGGAGCTAAACAGCGTTAGGAGCGGCTATGAGGCCCTGCAGAACTGCAGTGGCAAAGCCTGCCCTGGATTTAGAGTAGAGTGGCAGATGATAGTGCTTTGTAAAGGTGTGCACTGAACTCCAAGTAGCAGCATCTAAATTGTCCTTGGTTGGTACTCCCCTGAAAAAGGCTGCTAAAGTGGCTGCAGCTCTGGTTGAATGTGGCCTAATGCCTGTGGGCACTGGCTTGCCATGGTGTAAGTAGCAGAAACGAATGCAGTGGCATATCCACTTTGAAATAGTCTGCTTTGAGATAGCTATTCCTTGTGATCCTGCAGCATATGCCACTAGTAATTGCTCTGTCTTTCTGAAAACTTTGGTTCTGTCCAAGTAGAATCTAAGCTGTCTGTGTACATCCAAAGAATGCAGAATTCTCTCCCCCTTGTTCTGTGGATTTTGATAAAAAGTTGGCAGATGAGTAGTTTGGATAAGAGCCACACTGGACACCACCTTAGGCATAAATGTTGGGTTTGTCCTCAGAGAGACCCTGTCTGGATAAAAAATGATAAAAGGTACACAACTGTACTTTCTGTAACTGAAAGTAACAGAATCCTGTCTTGTCAGTGTCTTCTGTAGTAGGGTAGCCCAGAGTTCAGCATTTCACTGTAAAATGTGATTATGTTTGCTTAGTTCCATAGGATATGGAAAGTTGAATGCGATGACATGTTATTTACCATGAACAAAAATATCCACTTTTTCTTTCCACTTTTTTCACTTATTTTGCATTTCATTGCAAATTTAACAGAACACAAAACTCATTCATATTACCCCATGATGGCTGAGAAGGGTATAGTTTCAGGTTCTTATGTCTCTGACAGTGCAGAGAATGATCTCAATACAAGCCAAGAAAGCATCCTACACTTGGAGTGGTCCCAACCTATTTATTTGGGTTTGGCTTCTCTTTGGGTTTCTTCTCCTGCTAGGAGTTCCAGTGATAGATTTAGACATGATATGGGTATCAGGAAGTCTTTTTACTCTGCTCCCTATTGAAGAGTCAAGATTTGTAATGCCAAGTTATAACACTCCATAAAAGAAGACTAAAAATGCAGGAGACAAGGGAAAATCAATTGTTGAACATCTCCACCCTGCAGCCCCTACCCAGCTTATTTATACCAGCTCTAAGATGGTCATATCTCGGAGAAAAAGGAATTTTCTGAGAAATGTCAGTCTTGGATTTCATATACACAAGTTCAGATCTTTGGCCATTCAGTCTCCAAATTATTGGACTCGGCATTTCTAGTCTCAACCTTTCAAATGGTTACCTTTTTGCTCAGCAAATGTACTCTGCTAAGTGGAAAAGATTCTCAGTCTGAGTGGAGAAAGATTCCTTTGTGGCTCCCTTTGTCGGTTTGCAGATGATTCTCACCTGTCTTGGACAGCTGTCTAGCTTAGGTTTGAATTATTCTGTGGTCAGTGGTATGTGTGTCTTTCATCTCTGCTCATAATTGCCTTGATGATGGCAGATCTCTCTCAGATTTTTCAGCTGTTGAAGCAGTTCCTTATAGGAGTTCTGCATCTTTACTAGCATTTGAATATCCCTCGTCTTCACTGGATCTTAAACGTTACAGTCACTGAGTTTGGTCATCCTTATTTGAACCAGCTGCTTCAGCAGCTGTGATATTCATATCTTGGTAGACACTTTTCTTGATTGTCATTCATGTCTATTATCAGTCTGTTCAAGCTACTGGGCCTTATCACTGGGAAAATTACTTTGCCTTTTATAAGGATTATGTGTTTCCCTTAGAACTCACCCACATTGTTTCTTAGAAATGGATGTAGAACTGCTCTTAAGCAAATCCATGTATTTCCTGGTTTTCTTTGCAGGGGTAGAAAAAAAAAGGGTCTATATCAAAACTTTGAAGTAAAACGCCAAACGTTAAAATATCGAACCCACAACATCAAATGATGAAAATAGTGAAGCCCCGGAACATCAAAATCTTACCTAGGGCAAGATTTCGGTGGCCCGTTCCATGGCTTTGCTATTTCCTCCACTGTGGTGCGAGAGTTACGGACCTTAGGGTTAGGGTGCGGGTTAAGGTAAGTGGATAGTTAGTAATGTATGTGTGGGTTAGTGTGGGGTTGGGTTTTGTTAACTGTATGTGTGTGGTTAATTTATTTTGGTGTGCTTGTGTTGTGTGTATGTTTCTCGGAACAGCACATTTTTTCCCTGGGAAAAAATTTGCTATTCTGAGCGTTCGATGTTTTCAATATTCGAAATTCCAAGTTCGAACATATAGTGTTTGACATTTTGGAATTTCGAATATATGATATAGACCCGTAAAAAAAGCCCTTCTTTCTTTTATGTGCATGTGTGTCTACAGCTCTGGTTTTACCTGAGAAGGAGGCACAGTTGTAAGAGGGCCTTCCAGTCCTTAAAGAAACTAATCAGATTATTCAGTGCATCATGTTTTGCCATCAGGCAGGTGATGGTCCATTGGAAAATGAAGCTGTCAAGGGCCATTGTATCAGAAATGTAGTTTCTTTCAGTGCTTGCTTCAAAAATGTCTCCATTAAAGACATTCCTGCCATAGCCATTTGGTTGTCAGGCCATAACTTTTTTGAACCATTTTGTTTTTATTAAGATTCCAAGAGTGAAACAGTTGTGTCCTTCCTCAGTTCCTTCTAGACTTGCTTTTCTGAATCCCTTCCTTTTGGCCTTATTCAAGATGCCTCCTTGTAATGTTTAAATTTCACTGTTGGAAATCATCTTAACAGTTACTACTGCAGAAGGTCTATGAAGTATTGTATAACAAATGTGTGCTTCTCATGCCAGTTGATCTATGTGGAGGCCTACTGCAGCTATGCTGTTTTGCCCACTGCTTTTGGGTAGCTTCTTCATCCAGGATCTGTGGCTGGATTTTCTTATAATCAGGCAAGTGCATACTTTTTATTGTCTTGTGTTTTTGTTTCTCCATCTTTTAATTTGTTTCAGTGCATGGAGGTCATACTTGGAGTACAGAATCTGTCTAGTTTTTAAACATAATTTCCTGACTTACACTGGTTTGAGGTATTACACTAGCCATCTGAGTATGAAAGCTAAGGAATATTCTGAATTATTTCAAGCTGGAGAATGTTAGAAGAGAAAATCTCAACTGTTATCCACTACAAAAGATGTCCTTGCAGGTCAGATGATATAGCAAGTATATATCTTTTGTTTCTGTTAACATCTCCAGTGGGTACTTTTCCCACTCTTGTGTCATTGTTTTATAAAAGCTAAGTTTGGTGTTTTAGGCTGTTTTGTCTGCATTCAGACTATGGTGCTTGTTGTCCATGTTCTCATTTTTGTATTACTTTGCATTCTCAGTTTATCCTGTTGACTTGATTTCTTTTTTCCTGTCGGTTCTGTAGAGCTCAGAACATACAGATGCAAGTATACGTAGACCAAATTTGATGTTTGTGTAGCATTTCATTTTTTTAGCAGAATAGTAAACTGTCCTAACTTATAACAAGAGCAGAGTGTTTTTTTAATTTTTTTATTCCTTCATTCACACTTGAGACTTCCTGCTTGTTATGCTGCTTCCATACATTGCTGCTTCCTTGATGATCCCAGACATGACCCTTTACCCAGTAGGATTTATGACTTCTCAGAAGGATGAACCTTATAACTAACTTAAGTTACAAGGGTCCAGGGAGTAAGGACTTAAAACAGGAGAGAGAAATTGGTGCAAAAGGATGTCATACTTATGATGGATGGTCAAAGTACCTAATCTGAGAGATTATGTGCATGACTTCAGTGCTAGGTTTACATGTTCTGGGTATCTGTTACTTCCCATTCAACGTTTAGCAACCTACAAGGCACCGGGTCTCCCCCAGAGGTTATGGCTCGTCTCATAGCCTCTCTCCAGTGTAGTACAGCTTGCCATTGCCTTCATTATCCTATACCTCATCCAAACCTTCCATCATCCAGTGCCACTTCCCGAACCTGGCTGCAGACTGCACATATGGACACACTGCTTCTGTGCTAATGGTTCAATAAAAGCTCTGAGTTACATTATCCCATGTGATTTGTGGTTGCAGAAAATGTGTATTAGAGGTAAGCTGTTTGTTTTATTCATTTTATTGTCTTCTACTAGTTTGTAGGATGTTCATTGTGTTACTGAGAACCAAAGTGGAAGCGGTACTATAAAGGCTGTCTTCCGAAATCAACACACCACCAATAACTCCACCAAATGTTGCAAAGCACAAAACACTGTCAATTCACCGATGTTGTATAAAATACTTTTATTGTCAAATCCACTAGAAAAATTCGATAAAAAACTAGAATTGCTGAATGTTGTACAGAAACCAAAAAAGGGATTTAGCGCTTTCGTCTCCCACTGGAGACCTCATCAGAATCCATGCTTAGAGCAGTGTAAAGTCTTTATATAATACCCATAGTTCCAGTGATTGAATAACTGAATAATTGTTAATTCCAATTAATTAAGTATGGTTAAATAAATTAAACATGTTTTCCTATTTAGTAGTATTCGTCTATGCATTGAAAAACAACGATACCATGCACATATACAAGCGTATACATTCTGCAGTAACAATAAAAATGAAAACAGAAAGTAAAAATGCTATACACGTGTATAATCAGTGCAACTAAATAATAATATAAAATATTGAACGTGTCTTGACACTTAAACGTGTTTACACACCAGTGTAAGTCAAGTAAAATAAATTGAATGAATAGTTTAAGAATTTAAAAAATATTTTAAAAAATATTTAAAAAATAGTGTATATTAAACTGAATGGGGCTGGTATGCTACTAAAACATCCTAAGAATCCTTATGTTCGAAGTAATACTTCATCCTATCAGTATATAAATATATAAATGTATTATATACTTCAATCAATTGAAAATACTGTTCTTCCCACTTGTATTCACTTATAACTCATATGCTTAGAAAAGTGTGTACCTAAAAGTACAAAGGATATGCAGTAAAGATGTTATAAAAACTTACAACATTTTGTTTGTTTACTGTTTATATTTATTACACTCTGTGTACATGTTTTTATTTAAAAACTTGATGTACATATGTATTACATAAATAAATTATATATATATTTATATATTATTGTTAAAAAATCAATACAAATAGTGTGAAGGTTAAAAATTGTTGTATAAATGTCAGAAATATCATAAAATATAAAAATATGTAAATATAAATATTATAAATATTATTAATATATATTAATATTATAAATATTGTGAATATTATAAATTCCAATCAATACTGTTAAAAACACAGGAGAGTTGTTAAGTATTCTAAAAACTTGTAACCCATAATAAATAAACTCACTGTGGCAATGTATCTAAATAAGTATTAACTATAAAAATACCAATGGTATAAAAACTTATTACTAAAACTCCTACTAAAATATTATCTGAAAAAATACACCCCTATTTGTTGTAGTAAGTGTTATAATCATAATGAAAGGAAGAAAATGTTGAATTTTTATATTAATATTATTATTATTATTATTATTATTATTATTATTATTATTATTATTAATGTCTCTTGGGGTCTTCAGCTAAAATCTTGAGGGCAGGTGTAATGGAGACGTGGTCATTCAACCCTTTACCAAAACAGGCATCCATCTTTAATTGCCAAATCATTTCCCTGTATTCTAATCTTGTCTCCCAATCACCACCCCTTTCCTGTTGTTCCACTTCTTCCAACACCCAAAATTTAAAATCAACTTGTTGGCATGTTATTGAATGTCTGTACAATGCATTATTCACATCCTTTTTGTTGATATCTCTCATATGTTCATATATTCTCTTCCTTAAATGTCTAACTGTTTTACCTACATAAAATGCCCAACAGTATTTACAAAATGCTAAATAAATCACCCCTTTGGTATAGCAACTACTATATCTCTTAGATTTCAGGGTCATCCCTAAACTCGGGATCCACACACTTTTCATATCTGCAATGAATGAACACTGGGAACATCTCCCACACCTAAATGTACCAATTCTATTGGACACAGTTTCACATAACCCTGTATTTTTCTTTTTCTCAAAAATATTCTTTAAATTTTGATTTCTATAACTATAAGTAAGTCTATCTTGAAAAACTGTCACTCTGGTGGGCATAGTTTTAAAAAACTCTCATGTGTCATCAATACATTTTTTGAGCCATTTTATACCCTTGAAATACATTAAAGTTAAAAATGGCCCAATAGCTGGCTTATTGTTCAAATTACTCGTATTCTGGCCAACCCCTATGGTATTGTTCAGATCTTCTCTATATAGTAGAGGTCTATAATATGTTTCTCTTTTTTCAATTACATATTGTTTCACCTTCGTGATGAGATCCACTGGGTATCCCCTCTGCTGAAACATTTTTTGTAGGTTGTCCATCTCTAAAAGAAAATCATCTCTTTCTGATATCATCCTTGCAATTCTTATCATTTGGCCCTTAACAATGTTCTTTTTTAATAATTCAGGGTGATCACTATCAAAATGTAAGTAAGTGTTAGAGTGGTACTTTTTCCTGTAAATCATTGATTTATACTTACTAGTCACATAATTCTTTTGCAACTTGATGTCCAAGAAATTGATTTTGTATTTATTAATATCATGTGTGAACTTTATATTGTATATCAACAACACTACAATTTTTTAAAGTCTTCTATAAGTGTTTCAGGTCCATTCCATACAATAAAAATATTGTCTAAAAATCGGTAGTAACTATTCACATATTTAAAAAATGCACTTCCAAACAAATACTGCTTCTCCCAATATAACATGACAATGTTTGCATATAAAGGGGCACATGCCAAACCCATAGCGACTCCTTGTTTTTAGTGATACATTTCACCTTGAAAGAATATGTAGTTGCTTTTTAACACTAAGTCCACACTTTCCAATATCAACCTAAATTCACAATTTGTCATTAAGTTCATCTCCAATACCATTTCTTCGAACCATTCCATACCAACACAGTGTGGTATGACTGAAAACAAGTCCTTTACATCTACCGTTATGAATATACTCTCCCAGTTGTATGGATCTTTACCCAGTTTTTGTAAAAAATCCCACGAATCAACCAATATATGTGTATATTTTGTATAAAAGTTCTTTAATTTAGTATCAACATATATGGCAAAGGATTGGGTCTTAGATCCCTGTGATGACACTATGGGCCTCATAGGGGGATCAACCACATTCTTATGAGTCTTAGGAAAACCAAATAGGGCTGGTATTATTGGTTTGTCCACTTTCAAAAAAATTGTATAACTGACTGTCAATAAGACCTTGCAATAAGTTTATTTTATTTTATTTTTATTTTTTTTTTTATTTTTATTTTACATTTGTTAACCGGGAGGATCCGACTGGATACATGTCCATTTTCAGCGGAGGCCCGGGGAGAAAAGCTCCAGACAAGACAATACAAACAAGTCAGAAAAAAAAAAAAACAACTATATATTAAATAATACAGGTAAAGTTTTAGTTTTATAAAAATCAAATCAAGATAAAGTTTGTGATTACAATATATTCATGAATGAATGGTTAACAAATGTAAAATAAAAAATAAAAATAAATAAAATAAAATCACACGAATCCTACTATTTTCTCCTAATTCGTATAAGAGACTACATTCTTCCTTGGTTAAATTACTACCATATACCTGTTTGTTTTGTTTATATTCAGATCTAACTTTTTTAATAAGTGTAGTCTCAAAGTGTAGTATGTCCTGGTGAAGTGGGGGTTGTAGGTACTACTCCTCTGTAGTTTATTGTCCATACTATAACTCCTGTTGTCCTGTTTGAAAATATGCTTAAAATTCAACTTCCCAGTAAAGGTTTTTATATCAAGAATGATATTCTCTATTCCTGTATTTTTTACTGGCACAAAAGTAAATCATTTAATAAATAATTTGAAGTAAACTTTATTAATATTAACATCTGAATAGTTGAAAATATTAAACCCTTCAAATGAATAAATAATAGATCGAAGATTGTCTTCATGGCATGATTCCATACTAATATTCAAGCCTATATTACCATCAACTGTTATCTGTAGGCTCTCCTTGTGTACCCTTGTTGGTGTTGGTTCTCTACTATCTGTGCATATGAGGGTTGTTGTTGGGCCCGGTTCCTCAGTCTCTCTGATCTCCTCGGGCCCTCCACATCTAAAGGGATCCCTTCCCTAGGGGCATTTCTTAGGTCATCATAAAACTCCTGTTCATAGGACTGATTGACATTTTGCCCTTGATAATTGTTACCCCTATACTTGTTAGCTGCAAAATGTGTATGCTTATTGGGTTTATAGGTATTCTCCCCTCCATAATTCCTAAATTGTGAGTACTGCCTATTACTGTTAAGGTTAGAGTTATAGGTTGTCCCACATTTGTAATCATTCAAGTCCCTTTCAAGCTTGGATAATTTTCGATTGTAACTTCGTGTAACAGTATTATCTACATCATGTTCATCGTGTTACACTGCTGCAGTCATCACACTTGGGTTATCCTGCCATCAGGCGGTCCCGCAGTCGGCCAGAGTTACAAAGTCTTGGTCCAGCGACGGTTGCTGTCGCTTCTTCCCTGACGTCAGTGCGCCAGGAGATGCATCCGACGCCATTTTCTTCAGTCTTTCTTGCCGCGCGGTGACCGAAGCAAAAGCAGTTCGCAAGTGCCAGTCGGCCGACTCCTGAGATTTTCTAAGTCAAATTTCAGATCCGAAGTCTTCAATAAAGCTAAGTACCCCGTTGGGGAAACTTTTTTCTTGCCTGAGACCGATGTCAGAAAAAGTTAATAATTGTATTTCTTGTGGGAAGCAAATATCATAAGGACTTCCACTCTTACTGTATTCCATGCCTAGGCCCTGATCACGACGTCACTAGTTGTCGGTTTTGTGCCAGATTTAACAAACACACTATAAAGCGACGTTTTGATTTTGCTTTGCACTACTTTGGCCGAAGGTTCAATTATACTATGCCGTCAGAACAACCGATGACCGCAGTTCATAAAAAAATGCAAGGACAAGGATAAAGACAGGCATCCGAGGTCCAAAACTAGCGACAGCATGATAACCTTGTTTGGTGTTAAGGCAGAAGAGGTGTTAAAGAAAATGGAGGATAAAGCTAAATCTATGCAAACAGTCAAAGATTTCTTACAGGTACAGTCACCTCGATTTAGCAGAAATTGGCCTACAAAGAATTGGTCCTTTCCAGTGTCAGACAGGCCACAGAGAGGCAGATACAGATGCCCAAGAGGCAGAACTCAACCCCAAGGCTCTTACAGACGACAGTGGGGTACCTGGGGTACCTCAACCCCAAAAGCAGGTGAGGACAAGTCTCAACCTTACAGGAAACAGTCCCAATGACTTCCCCCTTCGTATGCCAAGCACTTCCCTTTTGGCAGCCCCCTTAGGGGGGAAACTTGTACTTTTTTCTCAAAATTGGCAAACAATCACCCAAGACAAATGGGTTCTGAATATTGTGTCTCAGGGTTACAGGTTCCACTTTCGCACTTTACCAAGGCTAAAAGGAATGCCAAACCTGCCACAAAATCAATGGGCAGAGGCTCAAAAACAAATTTCAGCCCTCATGGACATGAGAGCTATTCAAAAAGTACCACAGCAGGAACAAGGACAAGGATTTTACTCAAGACTCTTCCTGGTCCCCAGAAAGGACAAAGCTTGGAGACCCATACTAGACCACTCAACTCTCAATACTTACCTGGATGTTCCGAAATTCAAAATGTTGACACTACAGCAACTTCTTCCCATGCTGGGCAAGCAGGCTTGGCTTGTTACTTTGGACCTCAAAGAGGCATACCTGAATGTCCCTATCAGACATGATTGCAGAAGATACCTCAGATTCAAAGCTGGTACAATGCACTACCAATTCTCTGCACTGCCCTTTCGCTTATCTACTGTGCCCAGGGTCTTCACAAAGTGCCTGGCAGCAGTAATTGCATTTTTCAGACAAAAAGAAATTCAAATATATCCATACCTGGATGACTGCCTCATTCAAGCAGAGAGAAAGGACATTCTTCTAAAGCATCTGGCGTTTGTAAAAAGGTTGCTAATTTCTCTAGGGTACACAGTAAACAAAAAGAAGTCAAAACTAGTGCCCTCTCAACATATAATATTCCTGGGTGCCAGCTTAAATACAATGGCCCAGATGGCTTATCTCAAGCCAGACAAACAAGGACAACTGACTCAATATTTTCAATTGCTGACAAAAAAGTCCCATCTCTCTGCAAGAAAAATTCTGCAGGCCCTGGGATTCATGGCATCCTGCATACTACTAATTCCATATGCCAGACTGCATATGAGGAAATTACAGTGGTACCTAAAAAGTGTTTGGACTCAACACTCTCACAGTTTAGAAACAGTAATACCAATGATTCCCTGCCTACAACAGGAGTTTCGATGGTGGGCGCAGGTATGTCACCTCAACAAGGGTCAGCCTTTCACTCTACCCACAGCCAGGCAGACTCTAACAACAAATGCTTCGGATTATGCCTGGGGAGCACACATGGCAGGAAAATGTATTCAGGGCAAGTGGACCACAGACCAAATGCATCTTCACATCAGTCAGAAAGAGATGTTGGCTGTTCAAAATGCCCTAACAGCTTTCAAGGACCTTCTGCATCCAGGACAATTATTATTAAAGACACACAACACCATAGTGGTGTGGTACATAAACAAGCAAGGGAACACTCATTCTTATCCCCTATGCAGGCAAGCCATGACCTTGTGGAACACAGCTCTAACTTATCAAGTTCATCTGCAAGCACAATTCTTGCCAGGAAAGAAAAATACTCTGGCAGATGACCTAAGCAGAAATATCATGGACCCTCACGAATGGAAATTGAATCCACAAATCTTCAGCATGGTAACGCAAAAATGGGGGTGACCAGACATAGATCTTTTTTGTCTCCCCACTGAATTACCAACTACAAAAATTCTAAACAAGGACTTACCACTCACAAGTATGGAAAGTGGATGCTCTTTCATTCAGCTGGAAAAGCCTAAGAGTTTATGCCTTCCCACCACTGCCTCTCCTTTCAAAGGTTCTCCTAAAAGCCAGACAAGAAAAACCACAGATGATCCTGATTGCTCCAGACTGGCCACGCCAGCACTGGTACCCAATCTTAAAGAACTTAGCTCAAGACCCACCATGGATTTTGCCTCAAATTTCACACTTTCTGACTCAACAAAACAATCAGATCCTGCACGGTCAGCTCAAAACCCTAAACCTGGCTGCATGGCAGATTCATTAGTCAAACAGGCAACACCTCTCTCAAAAGCGGTTATGGATGTTATTTTGGAGGCCAGGAGGTCTAGCACCAGGAAATCTTACTCACAAAAATGAAAGAGATTCTGTGCCTGGAACCAGGCTCAAAACCTTGACCCTCTTGTCCCAAACATTCCTCAGATTTTACAATACTTAACTGAGATGCCTATCCTTCTCATCTGTTAAGATCCATGCCTTTGCCATTTCAGCTCATTACAACACGAATCCTCCATTATTCTCTCATCCCTTGCTAAAGCAGTACCTCAGAGGGGCTCAGAACATAAGACCGCCCCGGAGAGCACCAACACCAACTTGGGACCTCAACCTTGCCACCTTTTGAGCCAGCCAATACAGCCGATCTAAAATTTTTATCATGGAAAACAGCTCTGCTCCTGGTAGTAACTTCAGCACGAAGAGTCTCAGAGCTACAGGCATTAATGGCAGTGGAACCTTTTATAATATTTCATCAGGACAGGGTTTCTTTAAGGACAAACTGGTATCTAGTGTGGCTCTTAACTAAACCATCCTTTTGCCAACTTTTTATCCAAACCCCCAGAATAAAGGGGAGAAACTTCTGCACTCTTTGGACATACACAGGCAGCTATGCTTCTACTTGGACAAAACAAAAGCTTTCAGGAAAACTGAGCAACTGTTTGTAGCATATGCTGCAGGATCACAGGGCAAGGCTATCTCAAAGCAAACTATTTCCAAATGGATAGGACACTGTATTCGTTACTGCTACACACAGCATAGAAAATCAGCCCCTAATAACATTAGGCCACATTCTACCAGAGCAACAGCCACTTCAACAGTCTTTCTCAGAGGAGTACCAACCAAGGAAATTTTGGAGGCTGCAACTTGGAGTTCAGTGCACACCTTTACCAAGCATTACCACTTGCCTCTTTACTCTAAATCCAGAGCAGGATTTGCCACTGCAGTTCTGCAGGGCCTCATAGCCAATCCTAACTCTTTTTAGGCCAGCCACTCATCCTTAGCTTTGGGATTCTACCCAAGTGTGATGACTGCAGCAGTGTAACACGGTGAACATAGTACAGTTTTGTACCTACCACAAATGTAGATGTTCGAGTGTTCACACTGCTGCAGTCCAGGTTTACTCTCCCTCCATCCCCTCTGTCCTAGCTGGACTTATCTATACCTTTCTGTCCTATACAACCTTTGTGGTGTATTTGCTTGTAACTGAAGGTATTGCTTTTATTTTTTATATGTTTTATTAGCAATATGTATTGCCTACCTACTTGGGGGCACCTGAAATCTAGGGCAAGAAAAACTGAAGAAAATGGCATCGGATGCATCTTATATACCCCTGGTGCACTGACGTCAGGGAAGAAGCAACAGCAACCAACGCCGGACCAAGACTTTGGAACTCTGGCCGACTGCGGGACCACCTGACGGCAGGATAACCCAAGTGTGATGACTGCAGTAGTGTGAACACTCGAACATCTACATTTATGGTAGGTACAAAACTGTACTTTACTGATGAAACCATCACTGAGCTTATAAAGATCACATTTGTAAGTGATATGTTTGTTGGTCAGTGACTTTTGATAGCTACTTTATAGTAGCCCAGTGAATGAATGAATGCTTTTCTCCAGCCAAATTCTTTGTTGTATCTTACCAGCGGACTAGCACACATTTCACATTTTCATAACTGCATTTACTGTCTGAAAGAAACCAAAAGCAGTGTCAGTGGTGCAGTAGGCAGCACACACACACACCTTTGTTGCAAAATGATGTTCTATTTCCTTAGCAGGTAGATTGATTACCGACACTGCATCTCAGCATAAGGGAGGTGCTGCACTCCTTAGTGTGCCATCTTTAGGAAAAGATGTTACACTAAGGCCTCATCTGTAGCTCAGGTGGTTGTAAAAGATCCCACACCACCTGTCGGAAAGAGTAGGGGTCTTTTATTTATATACAAAAATAACTCGTATGTACAAATGTTTCCATATGTACAAATATATAAATATACAAATCTGTTTACACATATTCATAAACTCCTTTTTCCATAGCCACCATCTGATTTTACTTAATATTGTTGCTAAAATCCATTTATCATTAAACATAATTTCATTTATTCTTTTATTCCATATAACCCATATTGCATAAAATAACTTTTTATCTATTCTTTTGACATATTCTGTACTTCTATTCTTATAATATCCCTATTTAATCATATTCATATTTATTTTATCCACTTCTTTTATATCTTCAAAAAGTCTTCCTTAAATAATTTTCCCTATAACTTTTTTTTTTACTCTTTTACATTTCAAAAACACACGTTCCATACTTTCTTCTTCTTGACAATGTAAACATATCCTAATAATTTTCTTTTTATATGGCACATTTCCTTTTACTGGCAATTTATCTATTACCAGTCTCCACAAAAAATCTTGACATTCTACTTCCTGATTTCACCATTTGCTTCTTATTTTTATAGCTTCAATTTTTTCAGCTGTTAAATTTTCTCATGGTTGTACATAGTAATGTTTTATCATTACATTCTTATAGTATGCTTTTCTATCTTTTTGTATATCATCAATTTTTATTTTCCACAGAAATATTCTTTTCTTGGTAACATTTAATTTTTTTTATTTATAACACTTTTTCTCTTTTACTGTTTTTTACCATCCCCCAACATTTGTCATCTTTTTCATTTATCCAGTTTAACACTTTGTATAAATTTTATGAAGTAGCGTATGCCACTGTGTTAATTAACCCTAAACCTCCTCCTCCTTTATTTGCATACAAAACTCCTCTTTTTACTGGGTTTACTCTAGAACCCCTTATAAATTGTTATTATTTTTTCATTCAATTCTTCTTCCATTTCTACTTCTTCTAAAAGTTCTTCTCTTTATTCATTTTCTTCTTTCTTTTTCTTACCATTTTCATTTTTGCAATATGTTTATAAATATCCAATGTTGTTACTTTTATAACATTTCAGTTGACATTTTTTGCATCATGTCCCATTTTCCCAGAAGTATAACATTTTCTTTTGTCACAGTTACTTATCAAATATCCTTCTTTTCCACAGAAAAATGTTTTGGATTGTCCCCAGTATTTTACAATACCCCCATTCCCCTCCGCATTTATTATGCTCAGTATATGTCTAATTTTTTCTCTTTATATTTTTAACATAATATTACAATCCCAGCCACCAGTCGATAAACCCCTTTTGTCATAAACTTTTGCAATGTCCAGTATTTCTTTACATAAAGCTTTCAAATGTCCTTTCAGAGTCTCTCTTTCTACCTCTGTTCAAAATTGTACATTAATCTTCCTTTTTGTTTCCCTGTTAAGTGCTTTTATCATATAGACTCCATGTTAACTGTCTTTCTTTTTTTCATATTCCCCAAGAAAATTTTCCATTGAAAAAACAGTCTCAAATATATTGTCATAAGAAAGTGTATCTTTGTTATTAAGAAAAAATGCTCCTTCTTCATGTGCTTTACACACAAAGGAGCTATTAAGTTGTCCCATACTTCATATCTGTCCATTTCTTTGTCTTATTTACTTAGAATCCTTACCACATACTTCTGTTTTTCATTTTCTTCTGCCTTCTTTTCTGGTACTCCACTTTTGCTTTCTTTTACTTTTTCCATATATTTTTTTCTTTTCATCCCACCAGTATTCCTCGGAATTGTCTCCCCATCCTGTTTTTGTATTTCTGTGTAATGTCTCCCCAGGAAACATCTCCTTCATTTTCTATCTCACTGAGCACCACCATTTCTTTAAGTAAATCATCCTGCAACCCTCACGACCAGAGGGTTGTAATTATACATCTTTATTTGCTGAGTCATCTCCATCAGACAGGTTTCTTTGAAACATTTGCCCAGAATCCTGTACACATTGTAATGTTCATAGTAATGATAAAACAAAAGAAGCCTGTGTAGCTTCCATGCCACAGTTAAGTTATGATAGGTTTCATATAGTTTACATTAGTGTTGAAGTTAATGTGTAATTGCGCATTTACGTTTCTGATATCTTTTCATATATATATTTTTTTACAAATTTTTTTCAATAAAATATGAGTTTGATGGAACCACTACAATAACTTCTGTTTGGTATAATTCTGAATTATCTTTTCAGGCCCTTGAAGAGCTAGAATGTCATGGGGTTGTATCTTCAGAACAGTTTCGAATGGAAACAGAGCAAAAAATGGAGGAAGCTAAAGAAAACATCCGTAAAGCAGAGGTAAGGAGAAGGTCTATAGAATAAGCATCTGGTCAACTACGCTTTAAAGTAAAGTTAAAATAACATATAAAGAATAAAATGTTTGGGAAGCTTTACCATTATTCAATATTAGGCAGTGTACTTCTTTTGTAGTTTACCACCTGATAACTAATGCACTCATATTTAGTAAGTATTTTACCACATTTGTTTCGTGAATGATGTTTTGAGGGAAATCCAGTCTGAAGTAGTTGTCTTTATTTGATCTTCAACCTATTGGTTCATGGATCTGTATCTGATCTGACTTGTTCGCATATCCAGCATCTGATCCGAGCCCAAATTCGTCCCCTTACCCATAATGCCTGTCTCCTTCCTCCCCCAGATCTCATTTGCCGCCTGTGAACTCCGCATCATGGTCTGAGTTCTGAGTTCATGGATCTGTATCTGATCTGAGCTCAAAGCTCCTCCCCTTACCCACAATGCCCCTCTCTCCTTCCTCCCCCCAGATCTCATTTGCCACCTGTAAAGTCCGCATCGTGGTCTGAGCTCTCTGCATTGTAAGTGTGATAAGTGTTGTTTTTTGGGGTTAACTGTCTCTCTCTCTCTCTAGTTAATATCTCTCTCTGTTCTTTCTACCTCCCTTTTCACATGGTCGCCATGTTAAAAAAAAAAAGCTTTTTCTTCCTCTTTTTTTCTCTCTCTCTTAGCATGTGTGTGTTTGAGTGTTTGTGTGTGTGCTGGGCCTGCTTTGGAAAAATGTCGGATAATCCCAAGCCAGGGTTCAGAAAGTGTACAGAGTGTGGCCATAGGCTTTCCCCAGCCGATGGCCACACTCTGTGCGTAGTGTGTCTGGGGGGGGCAGCACACCTTCAGATCTCCAGCTCCATCTGTGCCAGGTTTAATCCCCGGGCACTGAAGGACAGGAGGGATAAGTTAATATTTAAGGGCCTTCTCCCCTCTTCCAGGACTCAAGTTCCTACACCCCCAGCTTCTGCTTTCGCCTCCTTCCTGGCCTCGGGACTCAGACTCCCTCTAAGAGGCTTGGGGATGGTGATAAGTCATCTAAGAAGGAAAGGCTGAGAAAACAATCTCCAGATCGCTCGGCTCCGACCAGCCCTCCACCTAAATCCAGGTCAGCTCCGAAACCGGAGTCTCCCCAGCTCCTTTCTCCCTGGAGCTAGAGGAGCCCCGGATCTAGTCACCAGTGCAGGCTTCTCCTTACCACCCTCCCAGGCTAGTGTTGATCGCCTCCTACTCCCGCTCCACCCGGAGCCATAGTGAAGAGGAGATGGACAGGATGATGTGGAAATTTATCCACACCCAGATTCAGATGGGAGTTTTGCCTGCCCCCTCTCCCTACAGAGTGGGGAGCACATATCCTTTTCTCACCCTGATTTACTCCTTCTCCGATCCAACCTTCAGTTTCGGAGCCCTTGGATCCAAGGACTCTCTGCGCCGGCTATGACTTTGAGCAGGTCAGATCTGACTGGATTGGATCTGACAAGCTCTCTGAGCTGTAGCTTCAGCGTCAGATCTGAGGGGTTGGTGTCAGCTCCGAGTGTGTCAGAGCACAGCCTTCCTTGGTATTTTGGTGCTTGAAGGCTCAGCTCTGGCTCCCCCATTGGGTCAGAGGATAACTGCTCCTATTGGCCTTTCTCAGGATGTCCGTTTCCCTTTGGCTTTCACTGCGGCGGAGATAATTATTTCGATTTTGTTGAGACTCTTGACCATCTTGTACTCGGACTCCACCCTGACTCCCTTTGTTTCGGGTACTGTTCCAGCCGTCCTGCCATCTCAGGGACAGCCTACTGCCACTTTACCTCGGGAAACGTCCGCTTGGAAGCAGCAAGATGTTGGCAAGTCCTCCCCAGAGATCCCCACTGAGGAGATCCTTTGCAAATGTACAAGCAAAAGGAGGCACTTAGACTCCCCACCAGAGTCTCTCACTGAAGACACCGATTTGGAGGAAGGGGAAGTTTCCTCTTGGTCACCCACCCCCCCGAAGATGTCTTCTTTGGAGACATCATAAGTAAATCCTCCACCAGCGAGGGGGGTGGTCTGCCCAGAAACCAACCTCAGGTGAATCTGTGTTCCTCGAGGCATTTGGCGCAGCACCTTCTACTTCCTGGGTGTCCCCTCCCGCAGATCCTTTAGTGGACCTGGTAACATCTCAGGCATGGAAGAAACTGGACATGGTGGAGCCCATCCCCAAATGCCCAGATAAAGTTTTGAGCCCCCCTTCAGATAGGTCACACTGGAATAAGGGGTCCTCGGTTGATGCTATGGTGGTAGCAGCTGTCACTAGGAAAGAGCTTGCTCAGGAGAGCTCCACGGTTCATCCTTCCCACATATCCTTAGCTGCCACCACAGAGTCATTTTTAATCCATACTCCTAAATACTTAATTTTATCATGTCCCCATAAATATGGATATTGTTGGACCAGTTCGTGTGTGGGTACATAATTTACCGCTACTGCCTTTGTTTTAGCTAAATTAATTTTTTTATCCCGAGAATATTTGAAACTGTCTTAAAATGTACCACAACACAGTAATGTCACTTTCTGGTTTTGTCATGTATAAAATAATATCATCTGCAAATAGAGCCAGCTTTTCATGACTACCATACCAGTTATATCCTTGAATTTCTGAGTCCCTTATTTTCTTTGCTAATGGTTCTATATATAATGCAAATAACAAAGGGGAAAGCAGACAACCCTGCCTGGTTCCTCTACTCAAGCAGAAATTATCGGAGAGGACCCCACCCACTTTAATTCATGACTCCGATCCCTCATATATTCTTCTAATCAACCTTATAACTGTATCAGGGAAAACAAATGCTTCCATTGCACTGCTCATGAAGTCCCAGTCTACTCTGTCAAATGCTTTCTCTGCATCAAGACCCACTAATAAAAGTGGTACTTTCTTACATTCTGCTTCCCTCTGGATCATCAGTATTCTGTTAATATTGTCAAATGGTTGCCTCCCCTCCACAAAACCATACTGATCCATATCTATCAATTTTGGTATCACTTTTGCCATTCTTTTAGCCATTATAATCATAAACACTTTTATAATCATGGTTTAGTATTGAAATGGGCCTGTATGAAGCTGGATCCGATGGATCTTTACCCTCTTTAGGTATTACTGTTACCACCGCCTTCTTCCAGGATGCTGGAATTTCTCCTCCTCTTAAAATACTGTTAAAGAAAACCTTCCAGATCTTTATCCATTTTTTCCCTCCTAACTTCCAGACTTCCACAGGAATACCATCTATTCCTGGGGCCTTTCCTGTAGATTGGTTATACATAGCCATTTTTATCTCATCCCTTCCTATCCTAACTGTTAGTAATTGAGCCTCATCTACCTCTAACTTTGGCATATTTAATTCTTCTATAAACATTTTCATTTGTACTTTTCCTGATTTCCATATTTCTCTGCTTTATACAAATGTTCATAAAATTTCTGAAGTATTTCTTATACTTCTACAGGTTCTCTTGTTATCTTCTTTGTTATAGGCTCCCTAAGCTTGATGATTGCCCATTCCAATTTTTGCCACCTGAGTTGTGCTAAAAGTTTTTGTGCTCTAGAATTATTATCAAAAACAGTTGCTTAACAACATCTTTCTAAACTCGTGCATATTATCAAGGGTAATCCCTTATTTTCTGTTTAGTATTCTGCAGTTGCTTTTTTTCTTGTTCTGAGAGATTCTCCCTATTTTCCAATACTTTAACATTTGTCAGTCCCTGTAAATAATTCTTGTTACTGTTTAGCCATATTTCCCTTTCTTTTATTTCCAACCTAGTTTTAAACTCCACTTTAATTTTATCCCACTACTTAGCTATGATTTCAGAAGATAAATCTGTCTTCTCTTGTAGCTCTTGAATTAATTCCACAACCCATTGCTTAAATTCCTCTCTTTTCAACTGGTAGGTGGATGGGAAAGTGCCAGTGTCTCATTTTCATTTCATTGCTTTGCGTTTTTATTTTAGTTATTATTGGTGCATGATTTGAAATAGTTATTGGGTGCATTTCAAGACTTTCTGTTAAATGCACATGTTCCTGTGAGGTATAAAATCTGTCTAGCCTAGCCCAGTTTTTGTGTCTCTGTGAGTAATATGTAAATTCACTCTGAACTCCTAGTACTGAATTCATATCTTCCATGCCAAACATTTTCATAAATTTCTTCAAAAGTCTACCCTCCCTTGTTATATTATCCCTTCTAGGCCCCCCAGACACATCTTCACTGTTGCAAACCAAGTTCCAGTCTCCACCTGTAAGTAATATTCCCTGCAAAAGCTGATTATTTCTCCCAAAATTTTCTTAAGCTCCATTTTAGCAGTTTTAGGGGGGATGTAAATGCATGCCAGTGTAATCTTCATCCCTAGCCAGTAGCCCGTTAGTACTATGTATCTTCCATTATTATCTTTTTCCCTCTTATATCACTATTGGAGCTCCACTTGCAATAATATAAGTACTCCTCTTTTCCTTTGCCCCAAATATTCCGCTGAATAACCATCCTGAAAACCTTTCTTTATCAAATTCACATGTTCAGTTCTTTCCACGTGTGTCTCCTGTAGCATAGCTATTTGCACTCTGCATTTTTAATATAGTTCACTACTCTTTCTTTTTTATATTTATCTGTACAGACTATTTAGATTGAAAGACATTACAGAAAGCATTTTCTTATATAGTAATTATTACCACCTTTTATATATAACTGCTCTTTTGTT
Source organism: Protopterus annectens (assembly GCF_019279795.1). Classification (NCBI taxonomy): domain Eukaryota; kingdom Metazoa; phylum Chordata; order Ceratodontiformes; family Protopteridae; genus Protopterus; species Protopterus annectens. Next base: position 1,348,308,048 of record NC_056735.1, on the reverse strand, counting down.
GAATGTCTAGTTCTAACTTTTATGTTACATGTGTGTGTATATATATATATATATATATATATATATATATATATATATATATATATATATATATATATATATACTGTTCGGCAGGTTGGTCTCTTATTCAGTTGTTTCATGTCATATCCATTTGCGCCTGTGTCAGATCTTACATAACTTTGTGTTTTTTTTGAAAGCCCTCAAACAGAACAGTCAACCAGTCCAAAACCTACAAACTTTACAATAACACCCAAAACTATATACATCTTCAAATATTGAAGTTTTTGTTTCCTAATAAGAATATAAGTTCTAAGTTGATAGCTATACAGACAGGCTAAAATTAACCAAAAAGAAAGGTTAGTCATGCTAAGACGCATGGTGCAGCCTGTGCTATTAGTAAATGCTATTTAATTTTTTTATATCTATATAACTCTCCCAGTTGAGAAAACATTTGAATGCTTTCAGTAAACACTTTCTCCAAGCCATTTTTGTTTATCTAATTGTCTTCTAGTGACATGCAAACCACACACTGAACTGCTAAGGGTACCCTTTTTATCAGAGAGGAAGACTTACAGTATTCAATATTCTTTTTCATTTACATGCTTTGTAATAAACTTGTTACTGGATAACACCTATGGTTTTAACCCAGTCATTTCCCTATGCAAGCACTGGAAGAAGCACACTGATTTTTATTTTTTCATACTTATTTTATTTTAGTTATTTACATTTGTTGACCGGGAGTGTCCGACTGGATGTAGGCCCATTTTCAGCAGAGGCCCGGGGAGAAAAGCTCCTCAGTTAAAATAAACAGACAATAGTTACATTTGATTACATAATGATTAACAATTTAACATAGCAATTAATTACAAACATATTTACAGATGAAGAACATAGTACATCAGTAGACAACTAGAATCTTTATCTGCGAAGTACATAACAGACATCAACAAATGTTACAATAAGAAGTTCCTGCTGTATAATAAGTACTAGGCTTATGAGCATCTGAGCTTGCTATAATCAAGGTAGTTAGTGGGATGGAAAGAAATGTAGTGGTTGGATGGGGTGGGTGATATTAGAGTGGGAGTTGCAAGGGCATAGCCAGCCAGCATGTTTTTAGGTGCACTTTTAGTAAAGTTTTGAGTGGGTGCATGATGGTACAGAGGTAATTGTGGGTGGGAGGGTTACTCTGTTAACCAGACCCTTGTACTCTCCCATCTCCTCCCCTCCTCATTCTTTTTTCATTGCAGTGCCTACATTTTTCAAAACTGGACAAAGAAAGAGAGAAGAAGGGTGAACAAGAAAAAACTAAAGTACCTGTTTATATTAGTATCCCCATTGCATTTAAAAAAAAACTGAGAGAAGTTTACTTCATCTAACTGGTTTTGTATTATCTTTAAAGCTGTCACACCTGGGAAAACCCCTTGCTGTTTTCAGGGAACATTGTGTCCTAGTCAGTTTCTGTGTTCTTTTTTTTTTTTTCTTTTCCCTCAGCCAATTCCCTTCCACCCTTCCAGTTTCTCTTTACCAGATTGTCTCCATGGAGATGTGCTGCAGAAATGCTACTTAGTATACATATTTTCAAGGGCTAGGAAAACAACCTTACAATATTCAGTATTCTTTTTTCATTTACTTGCTCTCTGTTTTAAAACAAAGGCCTTAACCAGTCATTTCCCATGCAATTGCCTATGTTTCTCAGAACTGCACAAGAAGAGAGAAAAATAAAAACACCTGTTTACAATCCCTATTACACCCAAAGATAGCAAAGAAAACCATGCAATATAAATACAATACTATTAAGAAAAGTAGATGTTTTCTTTACTTACATTTAGCATTCTTCCCTCTCTTCCCCCAAAGCATTTTTCCGAACATTAATGATATAAAGTAGGGCATATACTTGAGTCCCCCACTCAGCAAACAAATTTAGAATAAGTCCAATGTTTCCGGATTTTCTTGTGCTATCATATTTCACAAATATAATTAATGCTTTGTAATCCCACATTGTTACTGATTATATTACTGTTCTTCTCCATCACCCAGATCCTGTCTCTGCTTCTTTTCCAATGTACTCGCGAGTCTTCTAGTCAACTGTTGTGCTCCCTTCCTTCTCTCCAACAGTTTCCATTGAAATACTGGAAATGTTTTCACCGGTGCAGTCTCTCTGTGGTCTTTATTACCAGAGGAGCAAGAAGCCAAATCTCCTTCTGTTTCACAGCTCATTTTTTGTTGGACAAACTTCTGTATTTCCTCCTTAGCATGCACTACATAAAAAAAAATATTTTGTCCGTCCAGGGAAGAATACCTTGAAGACAGCTGGATATAGCAGTTTGAATCTCACACCTGCATCTCAGCATTCTCTGAATAAAGGAATGAATTTACTTCTCTTTTGCCTGGTGTACAATGAGTAATTATTCTCCACAAACACTCTGCTGTCACCTACTTTTAGTATTTTGTCCTTCTGCCACAGTTTTGACAAAATCAATTCTTTCTGCTGGTAGGATTGCATCCTAACAATTAAAAGTCTAGGTTGCTTTCTTATTGCTAGATTTGGAGCATGCACACGATGTGCTTGTTCAACTAATAAATCCTGCTCTGGAATACCAGTCCATCTGCGTATCTGTGCTTTCATAAATTTAATGCAGTCTCTTCCTTCCAGCGTCTCTGGTAGAGATGAAAATCTCAAGTTTTCCCTACAATGCTCTGTCCTCTAATTCTATTATTTTTTGAAGGATCTCTTCCTGAGCAGTCTCATATTCAGCCAGCCTTTTCTTCATTTCAACCTCTGACTTTTGCAGCTTTATCATCTCATCTGAATGTCTGTTTAAAGCTTCTTCCATTTTATCCAGCCTTTTGTTGTTTGCGTTAATGTACTCTATCAGTGTTTTCTTTATTTTAACCAGTTCTGTATTGTCTTATATAGGTTCATAGGTGTGTATTAGGCTAACGGCTCTGGAGCCTATATTAGCCTAGCCCAAGAAGATTCCCTGGCATCATGCCACTCAAAGTTAATTGCCAGTGCCTCTGTCAAGCAAGGCCACTGAAGTGATCCCCAGGGTGAACTTCCTATAGCCACCCACTCGTCAAGATTTCTCTTAAAGAGGGCCAATGAATTGCTCTGCTTGACGTGAGTGGGAAGTTTGTTCCAGAGTATGGGAAGTCTCTGGTTTAGGAAACTGTCCCTCCAGCATGTTCTGTTTATTGTGGTAATGAGGTTAATGTCCCTGGAGCATGTGGCACAGAGGGATTGGGATTTATTAAGGTATAGCATATCTAGCAGCTGTGGGTCAGACATGGCTTTGTAGGTCAAGCAGAGATTGCCTCTAAGTAGGTGATGAGACAGAGTATAGCCGGAGTTATTTTGAGTCTTTCCATATAGGACATGTGTCTAAGGCCTAAGATCTTCTTAATGAGGTATGTTTGTGGCCTTTCCAGTTGTTGTAGGTGTCTAGTGAGGTACATACCAAATGGGGCATTGTATTCTATAATAGGTCTAATGAGGGAAGAGTAGAGGGGGATTATGACCTCTTTCTTCCTGGATGAGAAACCTTTTATAATGAAATGTACCACATAGAAGGACTTTCTGACTACAGTGGCAATGTGGTGATCAGAGGAGAGGTTGCTGTCAACCTGTGTCCCCAGGTCTCTTATCACACCTTCAGTGTTTAGTGGACTACTCCCTATATGGTAGTTCATGGGCACCAAATTTTTCCCAATGGGTATGACAATGTGCTTTTTGGCATTGAGCTTAAGGCCATGGTTCTGCCACCAGTCATTGGTGTCAGTGAGGCCTTTTTGTAGAATGTCTTCATCAGTTGGAGAATCAATAATGTCTCCCAGTTTGCAATCATCTGTGAACTTGGTGAGCCACAGTCCCTTTGTGTTGACTTCAACTTAAGAGAAATAGATACTAAACAGGAGAGGACTTAGGACCGATTCCTGTGGGACACCACTTGTAAGTGGTTGGTAGTCAGATTTGGAGTCTGCTACTTTCACAGTGTGGGTTCTATCAGTGAGCCAGTTGGCAACCCATCTTATTACATAAGGGTTTATGCCTAGTTTTGTGAGTCTATCTATGATTCCTGAGTGAGGGATGGTGTCGAAGGCCTTGGCAAGATCTAGGTAGGCTGTGTGAACTACCTTGCCCTCATCCACAGCTCTGGTGACAGACTCAAAGAAGTCTATCAGGTTGAGCAGGCATGATCTACCTTTCACAAGCCCATACTGTGTGGGGACCAGAGTTTGGAGATTCCTGATGTTCTTATTTATAAGGTCCATGGCGATGTGCTCCATAGCTGTACATATCGGACTCATCAGGCTAATGGTGCGGTAGTTCCATTTGCATGGGTATTGTGAAGTTAGCCACCTTTGTTTTTAGAAGCCCCAAATTGGCTTTGGAGAAGTTTTTTATGGTGGTTTCCTTTAGGTGGTGTGAGGGTGGGATGTGGATATCCATGGCGATTAGCTTGTGGTCAGATCTGACCAGGGAGGAGTTGATTACTGGTGTAAAAAAAACTGTCACCCATGTTAGTAATGACCAGGTCAAGGATGTTTCTACCCCTGGTGGGGGTAAGAATGAGTTGCTCCAGAACATTGGAATTAATGAATTCCAGAAAACGTTGAGCAAGTGTGTTGGTTCGTGAGTAATTTTCCCAGTTAATGGAGGGGTAGTTAAAGTCTCCCAGTATAAGGGTATTGGGTTGTACCCTAATATTTTCCAGTGTGTTTAGGAATGTGGGGTGGGAGTCTTGGGACATTGTGGGGGATCTATAGCAGGCTACAACCTGGATTGCAGTTTTACCCAGTGTTAGTTGTATCTGAAGTATCTCTGATGCCTTATGTTGGGCTACTAGTCTGGAGGTGTGCATATCCTTTATGAATATGGAGACACCACCGCCTTTACTGCTTCAGTCTAGGTTTAGGGGCCGAAAGGTGTGGTATGAATTATAGCCTGGTAGTGATGGGGTGCTCTCCGGAGCCTTGAACCAGATCAAGTTCACTACACAGATGTTAATGTTCTCCATTTTAAAAAGTGCTTTGAATGAGTGCATTTTGAGATTTAGACTTCTAGAGTTGAGTAGCATAACCCTCAGATTTTGTTTGCTTGTAGCTGTTATGGTGGTAATTTTGTCTTTAGGACATTGCCTAAAAAAGGCACTATTTGGTGGCAAGAGCCTTGGCCAGTCTACGGAATCCCTAGGCAGGCCATCCCTGGTGAAGCATCGAGGTCTGTGGATCATGTCATCCTGTAGGTTATTGTAAGTCATGTCTGAAGGTTTCATTACTTTTTGCTGAGCAGCTGCAGAACTCTCCCTACTCAATGTGTTTTTTTCCTCACTTTTTGTAGCTGATTTTTTTCCAGGTCTTCTGTATTTCTTTATTCTTGGCATCCAGGCAGTGTACTTACTAGCCAGTTACTGAAATTCACCCATAAATGCAAGTCTGCTGGCCTTCTTTGCTAAGTTTCTTTTTTCACACTGGAAGAGCTAAAAACAAGTTGTTACTCAATGAGCAGCCATCTTGGAACTCCTTAGCACTAATAATCTCTTGACTACCATTATAGCATGAGTAATTGCATTCTGCCTGCTGTCAGCAGTATTAGGGATTATGATAGATTCCAATCTCAGATTTGAAGTTCACTTAACATCTGTAATAAGGAAATCTTAAGGCATATCAACAGATCTCCTTTGAGGTATCACCACTAGTAGGGATGAAAGAGTCTTGATTCCTTTATATGTCAGCTGTTAGGCCCATTGCAAAATACTGTAACTCATTTTGCTTCTATAACTTGTCCCAGATAATTAGTTTGGCAAGAGTTCAGAAAACCTTTACCAAGCAGATTTTGTAGGACTAAACATCTCAATTACAGAAATACAGTCAGATGTTTAGCATTGTTTTATGTAGATTATAGGCTAGTTGGGGAGACTTTATTCTGATTTTTAAATGCCACAAAAGTGATTCTTTGGCCTTCAATTTGGGTACTACATTTACACAACACCAATTTGCCACAAGGAACTACAGCATTTTGGTGTCCCTACTGGAGTAAAGAACATCTCTATCACAGATTGTGGAATTACTTACCTATTAACCTACCTTTCCTATTAACATGAGGAAAGCAAGGAGTCTAGAACTGTTTAAACATGTTTTGGTTGAATGGTTTATGACAGAGAGTTCAATCCTAACGTAAATAATTGCAGACTCTTGAATGGCCTATCAGTAGACTCTGAATTTGACCCTCACTGACCATTGAACATTTGAACATGTTATATTTTCCCAGATGTTTCAATTCAGTAAAATCTCTCAAGAAACAGTTCTTAAAAACGTATCTGCAACTTTGTACATATCGTAGTATGTATGGTTGTTGCTGTTCTTAAGTACCTAATTCTAAAATCCTCTTCTCTACTTACTCTGTGACCTCCCCAATTTCAACATCATTTCTCTCTACTTTGATTTGAGTCTTCTGATTGTGCTGTATATATGAGCCTTAAATGTGGAGCTCTAAGGTATCCCTTTAAATCTGGTAATCCTAAACTACCTTGTCATGTGGGGAGAAACAACTCTGTCTCTCCCAAATACATATACATGTTACTTTTTTTGATTGGACAATGAAATGTTGTCTTTCTCAAAGCCATTTTTTGTGCAGACTGTCATTCTCCATGAAAATATTTGAATATTTGTAATTGTGAGTTGTGTTTGATTAGAGGTGAAAAAACCTTGGTTCCAGAAAAAAGAAGCCAAGTTTTCAGATCTGCTGGTTGACTATAAGCTGAGTGTGGTTGATCAGGACAACTAAAAGATAATTATTGAAACGGTGTGTATTTCTGCATTAGGAAGCATCATGTTTATTCTGTGTCTCTATGGACTGACCCATCTTTAGTCTCAGTGCAGTTGAACAAGCTTCTTTGTTAAATGTCATCTGGCTAAAAAAAAGCACCTGCTAAAGAATATACATTTAACTTGCATTTCTGTAAAGGTTTATATGTTAAATCTAGACAACTGTGCACTGACTTTAACACAGCTTTTTTAATACATCCCTTAGTTTTGTTTTGGAAATAGTACAGGTTACCCTTCACATCTGCCATATGTGGTGGTGTGCTTAATAACCTGGAATACATAAGAATAGTTTTGCTCAGATGTCATCAAATGTATTTGGGTCTATATTAAAAGCACAAAGGTTTACTTACCCGAATACCTAAACGCCGGCACATATTCCGCGAATTGCAAATACACAGAACGCCCTAAACTGCAAAATTCAAAAACTCGAACCATCATAGTTGTCCCACCCCACCACCCGCTACATACTACCTACCCAAACAAACTAAATAAACCACATGCATACACTAACCAAAGCCCTACTTCTAACCCTACACTAAATCTTGCATATACCACCATGTATGCACTTACCTTAACCCGCACCCTAACCCTAAGGTCCGTAAGTATTGCACACTTACCTTAAGAAGCTATACCCAAACAAACTAAATAATCCACACACATACACTTAACAAAACCCTACTTCTAACCCTACACTAAATTACATTAAATCTCACATACATTACCATCTGTGCACTTACCTTAACCCACACCCTAACCCTAAGGTCTGTAACTATCGCACACTTACCTTACGGAGCTATACCTCAGAAGGGCCAACCGTGACAATTCGACGTTTTGGATTTCGCACTTCAGGACGATCGATATTTTCGCGGTTCGATGAAGACGTGTCGGCGTTTAGGTATTCGAGTAAGTACACCTTTGTGCTTTTAATATAGACCCATGTATTTCACTGTACTTTGATCTGTCTTGTTACAGTTAGACTCAGAAAGTGCTTAGAATACATTAAAATCTGTTCTGAAAGGTGCTGTTTGGCAGTGGTTGATGTGCCTACATTATGGAAAAATGCTGCTTCTGTTATGGCATAAGGTATGTTTTTTGTAATGGTCTGAAACGTTATACTGGTGTTGTGAGTTCATAAACTATGTACCCAAAACCTTTTTTATAAGCATTCTAAGCTTGTAGTAAGTCCTAAGAATGCAATGGCTCCCACATAAACCTATTTAACTTGAGTTTGCAATGTAAATCTCAGCACTTAACATGAAAAGGTTAGCTACTTATGAATTACATATTTTGTGGCTACTTATGAATTACATATTTTGTGATAAAACATTCAAAATACTGCCTTTCCTAGGGATATTTGTTTTTCTTGAAGCTTTCCTGCAACCTGCTTTGACATGGAGATAGCCCCCCAAACTATCATTTTTAGACATGTTTAAAAAAAAAAACAATGTTCCTGTTGCCTGTATTTGGCCGTTGCTTTTTCCATTTGTAAATGTAATTTTCTGTATCAAGTTCTGGAGAATGACTAAATGAAGCACATCATCCACTGTGTCTGTCTGCAGATGGAAACAGTGCAACAATGTTAAATCAGGATAGCAGCTTTAAAGTACAGTCACCAGTGGGGTCATCTGTCAAGATTTGTTGTAATATGCATTAGCACAGTGACTGCTAAGGTCCTAGCTTTGGAATAATGTCCAATCCAAAGAGAGGCAGACAGACAAACCAGTTAGTAAAACAATGCAAGAAAGACTCAGCAAAGCTAGATTCTTCACTGTGTAATACTGTAAACTACCTGTAGTAAATCTGTGCAGTGGCGTACCTAATATATATTTGACACCCGGAGCAGAACATTTTTTTTTAACAATCCACCACCCCACCTCACCCCACCTCCATGGAGATTTTTTTTCTAATACCTCCTCATCTGTGATAGTTGTTTTTAGTAGTAATCATGAAATGGAACAAAATAATGGCCAGCAAAGGAGCAAGCTAGGAGCAGTGATCATATCCCTAAAAGATGCAGCCATCTTACAGGAAAGAAGCTGGAAGCATGGGAAAAATGCATTATTGTTTCCTTTGGAAAGAATACTATGAGATTGGCAATACACCCCTAACAGCTGACCCAGTAGTTCAGGATTTGGTAACTTATGTGGACAGTTGACCTCCTAATTTTATTAGTAACAGCTCAAGATGAAGCAAACTTTGGGGCATTCTGCAAAATCAGGAACAATTTCAACTTAGTTTTATGAATACAGCACCCAGAGGGAGAGAGTAAAGATTGCAGCATGTTTCATGCAAATGTACACTAGTCATGTAAAAACAAGCTATAAACTAAGCAAAGAACATGAGAGTAATTTGCAGACCAAACATATTGTAAAATTGGGGATAGTTTCAAATGTGTTTCATGCAATATTACAGTTTATTTCATACAAATGCACACTAGCCATTAATGCCTGACTTTAAACAGAGCACCATTTATTTCCTCAACAACACAGCTATCCACCTCCTTTTTAAGAAAAAAAGTGTAAATATTCCAATTTATTTTGCATAAATGTGCACTAGCCATCCCTTAATACCATACTTTAAGCTGAGTAAATGAAGAGGATAAGTTCCCATTGCAGTTAGCCACCCTCCACCCAAAAAATATTCAATTTATTTCACACAAATGCACACTACCCAGACTTTAAAATAATGTGAAAAGGCAAAGTTACTGCCATCCTCCACCAAAAAAATAAATATTTAGATTTAGCCACACAAATGTACCTTAAGGGTAAAATTTAAGCCAACCAAGTGCACAGCTGGCCAGTATTACCACCCCCCCCCCAAAAAGGATAGAAATATTCCGGTTTATTAATACAAATATTCACTTGCCAGCATTAATGGCAGAATTTAAGCTGGGTAAATGAAATAGAAATTTACTTTAACCCGTAGCCCAGATAGTTACCCACCACCCCACCAAAACAAAAAGAGGGCAAAGAGTACAATAAAAAAAAAAGAACATAAAATATCCAGTTTCAAAACATTTAAATAAATGTGCGCGCACACACACACACACACATACACACTTGCGTGTGTGTGTGTGCATGCATGTGCATGTGTGTGTGTGTGTGTGTGTGTGTGTGTGTGTGTGTGTGTGTGTGTATATATATATATATATATATATATATATATATATATATATATATGTACACACACACACACACACACACACACACACACTAGCCTAGCCACCATCCGCCCTCACCCTTTCCAAAAATAAAAAAGAAAATCTGGTTATAGTCACATTAAAAAAAAAAAAAAAAGAAATGATTACCTTCAGTTCGGTAGTCCACAATGCCCTGGCTGATTCATTTTCTGTGATTAATCCAGTTTGCTCGGTTCAATTTAACCAAAAAAAATTCCACTGCAAAACTCTGTACTGCATTTTACTACTCTACAACTAGAAGGCTGCTGTTAATTTTAAAGACAGTCATGGTTCTCTCTGGTCTTGTCTGTAGTTTCTTCTGAATTTCCTCCAATCCTGTACCATGCTTTCATGCATAGATGCATGGATACACGGACGCATACAAGCGGAAGAAACAGAACTTTTACTTCAGAGCCAGATCGTGGTTAAATGGGGCCCCAGACTGGGTAATAGATCAGGGTGCCCCCCACAGACACACACAACACCCCCCACATCCATTCCAATGTCCCATTACTTAGCTATTTCACCCCAGTTACCGTAAACACTGTTCAGAACTCTCAGTGTACACACTATTTTCTTCTTTACTTCTACAATGATTGCAGATATTTAGATTTAATTTAAAACTTTTATTTTAAATTTTATAGCACAAACACTAATAGACATTTGCTAAACAAAACAATGTAGTGTCACAATGAAAACAGACTTAGCATTAACAGTAAACTGCTTTACCCTTGAAACTCAGATTCATTGAAACAGCATTGAAATTTTAAGAAAATGCATCTGGCCAGTGGTGGTTAAAGTTTACCTGTGGGCTGTTTTCAAACTATAGGCTCCATGCACAGATTTTCAGGACCATGCATACATGCATGTGTATTTTGATTCACCTTCCTGATTGTATTAAATTATATTCCTTGTATAATACAGCACCACTTGTTAGAGTGTTTTAAATTGTAATTTTTAACATTTTCCCAGTAATCATGAAACAAAATTTATGACTCAATAGTGACTAAACTGCCCACTTCAGAACATTTCTACCATAAAAGGCCACTCAAACTTCCTTCATTGCAGTCCATCAAAAGCAGTCAATGTATGCAATCTCCGCAAAAGTAAAAGTCATCTTAATAATTCCACATTAAACAGATATGTAAGTAATTAAGTAGTTGCTGCTAGCAAACAACTTTATTTTGCAGTGTATCATCTACAAATTCAGTGGCTGCTGCCCTTGAAAAATAAATTGCCTATGTTAAACAAAAAATGGTAAGCTGGCTATATTACAATAGGGAATGGCTGGCAAACCAACAACTGGTTCATAGTTACTAGGCATCTCATCCAAAAGAGGGCGTACTCAAGAATGCTGCACCCCATCCCCCCTTAAAGTTTTTTTTTCTTTCGGCTTTTCCCACTTAGGGGTCGTCACAATGGAACTCCCATCTGCTAATGATTGGCAGTGGATTTTTATGGTGCTGAGTTGCCAGCCCGACGCTCAACCTTCAAAGAAGGCATGCCCATTCACGCACACACCTACCTGCATGTCTTTAATGTCACTCGACCACGGGGAGGACATGCAGACTCCACACAGAAAGCGCTCCGGCCGAGAATCGAATGGGAGAACCTCTTGCTGTGAGGTGACAATGCTAACCGCTGCACCACCGCGGCCTCAAGTGCAACATATTATCAGCAATACATCAACATGCTGTAAGAGTGGAACCCACAGGCGTCTTCATCAAAAGCAAGTATGCTACTTGTTATACTATGAGCATTTACTAAACAAAACAGATGCACATTGAAAACAGGCTTAGCATGAGCAGCAGTGAACCTTTCTTCCCTTTAAACTCACAGTTCCTTGAAAATGCACAGAATTTTACAATTCTTTGCAAGTGCAGTGAAACTCAAGTTCCTTGAAAATGCACCAAAACTCATTTTTCACCACTTAGGTAGGTGCTGTAGAGGCTTCACTCTCTTGCTTCCTTTTGAGTCTGAGAAAATTTACTAGCCTGCATAGTTCTCAACTGTCCAGATTTTTTCTTCACATATGTGGTGTGTTCCATATAAAATTTGTGGTTTTCTGGTAAATCACTGAGGATTGAAATTTCTAAATACTGGCATACATTTGAGATTCAGAGTTCATATTGTTCAGAAAATGCATGCTAACACAAATCTTGTTTTTCTCGCAACTTTCTAAGTTTATAAGAGCAGTATTTAAAATCTGTCCCTGTTTTTGGTCTTTTGTCCCCACATTATTTTAGGCTTTGTCCAGACTTGAGAGGTATGCTCACACACACACACACACACACACACACACACACACACACACACACACACACACACAAAACATTATGCATTTAAATTCCATGTGGAATGTTGAAAAGGAGTGTGGTGGTGCTGCGGTAGCATTGTCGCCTCACAGCAAGACACTGTCCGGTTCAATTCTCAGCTAGAGCGTCTTCTGCGTGGAGACATGCGTGAATGGGTGTACCTTCGTTGAAGGTTGTGCGTCAGGGCTGGTAACTCAGCACGTAAAAGTCAGCTACCAATCATTAGCGGACCGGAGTTCCGCTGTGGCAACCCCTAACCAGGAAAAGCCAAAAGACACAAACAAGTATGTAAGAGGTGCATGCATCAAAGCACGCAAGGACACACATGCATACATGTACACAATGTTGTGTATTTAAATTCTGTGTAGAATGGGATGAAAAGGAGTATGCAACTGGTGTGTGAATCGACACATAGTGATGCACAGACAGTGGGCGTTCTTAAAGATGAACTCCCTTAAAGGATCTGGCTCTGGCTTAGTTTAAGCTTCTCACATTTAAAACACAAAAGCTTTTAAAAGACAAGGCTGCTGCACCTCATTAATGTCTGCACTTGGAGCGGACTGTACCATCTGTCACTGCATTAGTACGCCTCTGGATCTCTGCAAATAACCCCTTAAGGGACATAACAGTGTTTCAGCTACATGGCTTCTATATGCCCATGACTTTTTGATTTTTACTTTTTTTTATGTTTTTACACTTTTGTTTTACTCTTGATTGAAAACCTGATACTAAACCATAATACAGAAATAAAATAAATTTTAAAGGGTAACAATCAGTATTATGTATGATTTCATGCTTATTATTAGAAATTTTAGCTGTACCTCAGCAAGGAGTCAGCCTCACAATACAGTTTGTCATTAGGTTATATTTCTTTTTGATACGTTTTGTTGTAGAGGTTCTTCAAATCTCAGATTTTACGGAATTTTCAGTCTTACTATGGCTTTTGTTACATATTCAGAAGTTTGGTTCACATTTTCTAATTGATCATATTTAACAGTGAAATAGGTCACTTAAGACATTTTTATGCAGCACTTAAATCTGGAAGTGCTGAGCTCTCACTCACTGTACATTCATAAATACTTTGTTTAGAGCAGTTTATAGGCAGGTACTAGGCTAGCTGCTCTTCTGGGCCATTTTAAGCTTAGCCAGTTTCCCTTTTTGTGTTCAAAATAACTTCTCCCATTTGGTTATAGATTGGCCTTACCCATACCATGGTTGCTAATTATAAATTACTGTTAATGAGAGTAACTGATATCTTACCATAGCTAATTTGAGGGGACCTATGCATGAGATAAAGCATTTAGAAGGTGCATCTGTTCATTAGTAGTACAGGGGGCAGTCCTGGGGTACAGTTTCCTTTTCCCATCCGTAGGTTTAAGTTGTACTTCAGAATGGACAGGGATGAACTTTGTTTTATGTGGATGGGTGTCTATTCCATAGCAGCGATATCCTGTGCAAAATGTACCTATCCCTTGAAACTATTCTGTTGATGTTGCAGAAGTTTAGATCCGTAGACTTGAGTATTTCTGATGTCATTTGACTTGCTGATGTGCAGTAAATCCATCAGTAATGGGTCGGAGGATGCTTTATAAGCCAGACACAAGTCAGCTCTTAGCAGTCTGTAGGATACAGAATATGGTGACAGGCTTTGAGTTGGTCCATGTAGGACATGTTCTTTAGGCCTTGTATCCTTTTGGTAAGGTATCTTTGTGGGCATTCTAATTGTTGCATGTGTCTGGACAGATACTTGCCAAAGGTGGCACTTTATTCAATGACTTGAACTAAAGAGGGATGAGTAAAGGGGGACAATGACATCCTTAGATCTAGACACACTCGCTTTGTTTATAAGCTGTGCAATATAGAAAGACAACATTTGACACATGCTAGTAAAAAGTTAGATTACTGTCCACATCAGTTCTCAAATCCTGAACAACTGACTCTTAGGGGTATAGTGTCAGTATGGTAGATCCCTGGGCTAAATGACTTCACAAAGGATACAATAAGGCATTCTTTAGCATTTAGTTTCAGACCATGATTTTGACACCAGTTATTTATTTGAGACAAACCTTTCTGCTGGATGGCTAAGTCATTTAGGGATTCAATGACTGCTCCTAGCTTGCAGTCATCTGTTGACTTAGTCAGCCACAGCCATTTGATTTTGGCTTTTACTTCATTAAAGTAGATGCTAAACAAGAGAGGTCCAGCATAGTGCCCTGGGGGACTCCAGTGACAACTGGTCTCTCTGTGGACGTAACTTCCCCTGTTTTTATTATCTGTGTCCTATCTGTGAGCCAGTGGGCAGTCCAGTAGGAGACATAGAGGTTTATTTAACTTTTCTACTCTGCCTGAGTGGGGAATTGTGTCAGAAACTTTGGCCTGGTCAAGCTATGCAGTGTGTACTATTTTGCCTTTATCCATTGTTTTGGTGACGTTTTCCAAAAAAAAAAAAAAAATCCATCAGGTTCAGTAAGCACGATCTGCTCTTGATTAATCCAAACTGAGGCAGGTCTAGTGTCTGGAGGTTTCCTGTGTTCTGATAGATTAATTCCATGACAAGTCTTTCCCTGATTTTGCATATGAGGCTGGTCATACTTCTAGGTCTGTAATTGTCTGCATCTGTAGAAGGTCTTTCTTATGCAGCGGAATGACTGTCGCTGTTCTCCATTTGCTTGATACAAAACCTGTATAGCAGCTAAGACTGAACATTGTTAGGCATGTGGCTAAATCATGCTTCATGCTATTTAAAATGAAACTAGGAATATTGTCAGGACCCAGTGATGCACTATTATTAGCTTTTGAAAGCACTTTTAGGACTTAGTCTTATGTGATACAGTGGATATAAAAAGTTTACGCACCCCTGTTAAAATACCAGGTTTTTGTGATATAAGAAAATGAGACCACAATAAATAATTTCAAAACTTTTCCCACCTTTAATGTGACCTATATGATGTACAATTCAATTGAAAAACACACAAATCTGTTAGGGGAAAAATATAAAAAGCATACAATAAGCTGGTTGCATAAGTGTGCACACCCTTAAACTAATACTTTGTTGAAGCGCCTTTTGATTTAATTACAGCATTCAGTCATCTTGGGTAGGAGTCTATCAGTATAGCACATCTTGACTTGGCAATATTTGCCCACTCTTCCTTGCAAAAGCTCTCCAAATCTGTCAGATTGCAAGGGCATCTCTTGTGCACAGCCCTCTTTAGATCACCCCACAGATTTTCTATTGAATTTAGGTCTGGGCTCTGGCTGGTCCATTCCAAAACTTTAATTTTCTTCTGGTGAAACCATTCTTTTGTTGATTTGGATGTATGCTTGGGGTCATTGTCGTGTTGAAAGGTGAAATTCCTCTTCAGCTTTCTGGCAGACACCTGAAGGTTTTGGGCCAAAAGTGTCTGGTATTTGGAACTGTTCATAATTCCCCTCACCTTGAAAAAAGACCCAGTTCCAGCTGAAGAAAAGCAATCCCAAAGCATGATACTGCCACTACCATGCTTCACCATGGGGATGGTGTTCTTTTGGTGATGTGAAGCGTTGTTTTTGTGCCAAATGTACCTTTTGGAATTGTGGCCAAAAAGTTCAATCTTGGTCTGATCAGACCATAACACATTTTCCCACATGCGTTTGGGAGACTTGATGTATTGTTTTGCAAATTTTATCCGGGTCTGGATATTTTTGTGTGTAAGGAAAAGGCTTCTGTCTTGCAACCTTACCCTATAGCCCAGATGGAAAATACAGGAGATTGTTGTCACATGTAGTATGCACCCAGTACTTGCCAGAAATTCATGCAGCTCCTTCAGTGTTGCTGTAGGTCTCGTGGCGTCTGTGACCAGTTTTCATCTGGTCTTTTCATCAGTTTTGGAGGGATGTCCAGTTCTTTGTAATCTCACTGTTGTCCCATATTTTCTCCACTTTTTGATGACTGTCTCCACTGTGTTCCATGGTATATCCAATGCTGTGGAAATTTTTTTGTACCATTCTCCTGACTGATGCATTTCAACAATGAGATCCCTTTGATGCTTTGTAAGCTCTCTATGAACCATGGCTTTTGCTGTTGCAGGCAACTGAGTAAATGTCAGGAAAATCTTACTAGGACAGCTGAACTTTATTTGGGGTTAATCAGAGTCTCTCTAATTGATGGGAGGTGTGTACCCAAGAAGACTGAATGCTGTAATTAAATCAAAAGGTACTTCAACAAAGTATTAGTTTAAGGGTGTGCACACTTTTATTGTACGTTTTTTATTTTTTATATTTTCCCCTAACAGATTTGTTTGTTTTTCAGTTGAATTATACAGGTTATAGGTCACATTAAAGGTGGGAAAAGTTTTGAAATGATTTATTGTGCTCTCATTTTTTTATATAACAAAAACTTTGCATTTTAACAGGGATGTGTAAACTTTTTCTATCCACTGTAGCTGGAGGCAAGCCAGTTTCTGGTATATCTTGAGAGACAGACGGAGGGCAGGAGGGCTAAATTTAGAGCTATGTTTATTGGCCAGTAGGTTAGCTACATCTGCAGCCTCAGTGTAAGTAACATTGTTCACAATCAGCTCAGCGAATTGCAGCGTTGTGCTTTCGAACATAAGTAAAAAAATGCCTTGTGATTGTCTTTGGCTTGGGTAGCTATTTTAGCCTCACAGTTGGTTTTGGTAGAATTTATTAAGCTTTTGAGTCATTTGTTTATTTCAGTGACAAGGAGTCAAACATTCTGTGAATTACTATTCTTACCTTTTGTCAAAATTATTTTCCTTTTATTATAAAGCTTGTTGATGTTGTGATTCCACCATATAGACTTGTTTCTGGGGTTTACCCTGCACTTGTTCCTGTGGGGTAGACCTGCATCTGTGCAGCTGTTTACATGCTGGTGTAGTGTGGTAGTTAGTGTACATTTCTTTGTATTCAGTGGAATTAAATGGGTTTGGTGGAGATTTGAAGCTTGCCAATGTATCACTTAGGAGTAGGTAGTTTGTCTTAAAGAAATTTCTAAGGGTACCTTGGGTAGAAAGGATCTCTGGTTTCAGTTTAATCGAAGGTGTAATCGAAGGTGACTGATTAGTGGTCAGACCTAACAAGTGATGAAGGTACTCAAGAGATGGTACAAGATGCTCTCGTATTAATAAGGACAAGATCCAAGATGATGATCCACCTAGATAGTCTAATTGTTCCAGAGCATTTAATATTGACAAAGTCAAGGAATCTCTATGCTTGTGCACTAGTGGTGGTGTAGTTTTCTTAGTCTATAGCTGGCTAATTAAGATCACCTAGGAAAATGGTTTTGGGTTTAATACTGAGTGATTCTAGTTCCAGTAGATAGGAGTTGTAGCTTTCTTTTGTCATAGAGGGAGTTCTGTAGTTAGCTAATGTATTTTATAGGATCTTTCTGATAGTTCTTGGACATGAAGAAGCTCTAGAGCATCATGCTCCTTTATCAGCCTTAATGTGAGTAATTTCTGAATGTAGACAGATATACCACCACCTTTTTCCCCCTTTTGCTCAGTAGCTGGTCTAAAAGTGTGAAAGGTATGGTAGCCCTACACAGCCACAGATGTCATTGTCTTCCAGGGTTTTTTGGGGGTAGAGTCTCTTGTTCAAGCCCCCAGCATTGATCAGTAACACTTTCATATTTTCCTTTTCTTGTGTGGTTATGTTGGTAGGTGTATCGAGTTGACATTGCCAAAAAAGGTACTGTGGGGATGGAAAATATCTTTGCCAATAATCAAAACTCTAGAGGGGACAGATGCAGGCCGTCCCTGACAAAGCAGTGTGGTCTGTTGATCTTATTCTCCCAGGCTGACAAATATTGGACCTCCTTAGAGTTACACCAAAAACTAAGCCATTTAATGAAATCAGCTGATTTTTGCTCATGTCATGGCATCATCCTTGGAGAAGGTAGAGTGCTTTTCAATGCTAGGCTCATACTTGCCTTGGCACATAATCTGAGAGCTCCATCATGTCTCTCTTCATATAGTCCAGGGAGGTATACCTCAAACCATTGAACCAGCATGTGCTATGACAGATTCATACTGGTACTTGTTCAAGGACTTGAGTGCATGCTTGATCTGACAGATCCTGGCACCAGACAACCAACTAACCATCATTCTTTCCTTGCTCAGCCTGGTAAGAGAGACATCTGTATGTTTGACAGTGGAGTCACCTACACAAGAGTGTTTGATTCGGTGATGTCTGCCTTACAGCTTCAGCATCTGTAACCTTGGGACCTTATGCTATGTGACGAAGTAGGCTTAATATGCTGAATGTCTTTTGTGCAAGTGTTGTGTTTTGGAGGTCTTTGAGTTTTCGGCAAGTTAATCTTTAGAACCTCAGCATTATGATGGATTTATGTGTATTGTAATGGCCTTGGGAGAGGTGTGATGTAATATTGATGATTTTGTTGTTTAGGTTTACTATGTGTGAAATTTTTGCCTTCAGGGATATTATATACGGACATCTCTCACACATTGTATTATGCTTTTTGAGCGATAGTTAATCATACAGCCACTGTGGTGCAGAGGTTAGAGTTGTCGCCTCACAGCAAGAGGTTCTCCAGTTTGATTCTCAGCTGGAGTGCCTTCTTTGCGGAGGCTGCAAGTCCTCCCTGTGGTCAATTCAGTTTTAAAAGACATGCGAGTAGGTGTATGTGTGTGTGTGTGTGTGTGTGTGTGTGTGTGTGTGTGTGTGTGTCATCTGTGAAGTTTGAGCACCGGACTGGCAACTCAACACTGTAAAAACAGCACTGCCAAACCCTCAACCTCCCCCTGGGCGTGGTGATGAGAAGATACCTCTTCTTTCATCTCCCTCTCCCTTTCAAGCTCACTCATCCAGTGCCCAGACCACTACCTAAACTCAGGTCTGTTGGGTTGTGGTCAGAGCACTGTATTGTCTGCCACAGAACAAGCTAAAATGTGTTTTAATATTGTTTATAAATAAATGCCCCACAAAAGTGTAATGTAATCATAGTAATGACTAAAAGTATGTTAGTCACTTTTTTAACTTACAGAAAGTTCAGATCATGAAAATGGAATTTCATTTTTATAATAACCTTAAATTACTGTCCCTGGCAAACAAGTATGTGATTTATTCAGTTTTTCTTCTAATATGTAATACTAAGGATTATAGACAATTTTGAAGGTAAGACAGTTTTAACAAAAAATACTTTTGCATTTATTTTAGTTGGGCATAAAATGGATGCTGGAATAGCTTTTACAAAAGGTTATGTTATTTTATTAACTGTATTACATTTGTTCTACTAAGCCTTACATATCACAGTAAACTAAATTATGCATGGAATACTCTTTGAAGTGTTATTTATAGATGTGAGAAAAGGGAAAAGGTTGCTCATTTAGATATTACAAAAGATGCACACCTGTTAAACATTCAGAAGTATATTAATGTTGGAGTCTTTGGTCAGTAATCCAGCAATCATTAGAGTGATTTATAGTGTATATGCTTACTAAATAGTTATTCTTTCAAACTGACATTGCAGTGGTTTACATTGTGGCACTTTTACAATTTCCATTGTTTTAACTCATTTTTGTAGTTGAATTCTCAGTGGAAATAAAAGTGTATGGTAATGATTCATTCTGAGGCATTTTGCTATATAACAGTGTGCTGAGCCTTGTGCCAACTTTATATTTTATATTCCAAAGAGCTAACATCCACCTCAGCTCTTTATATCAGAATTTCCATTTCCAAATACCTCGTATTTGTTATACTTTGAAGAGATGAAAAAGTTTGCATAGAATGTATATGTTTTTTCTGAAGCTGCATATTCTGCATCATGTTTTGTTATATTTGAATACTTGTAGTGAAGAATTGCCTTAACATAAAATATATTTTAATCTGTAAGCACTGCATAATAAGCAAAGACTGTGGAGTTTGGATGTCAGATTTTTTGAGTAAAATTAGATCATATAACCAGCACTGGTCAAATTAAGTTTAACAAGTCTTACAGGTGGAATCAATCAAATAGCTTAGAGTACTGTAAAAGTGGAGAACATTGATCCAGTGCACAAAGGTGGGTCTAGGAAGGAAACTGATAAATACAGGCATGTTGGGCTCACTTCCATTCCATAGAAGATCGTAATTTTACATAACATTGTGGTGGAGCTAATGAAAACTAATTGTTTGGTTGATGACTGACAGCATGACTTCACCCAGCAGGGATGTTACCAGCCTGGTTTGATCCATTTCTGTGAACTGATTCGTCACTGAAATGGGCAGATGAAACCCTGTGGATGGGGCTTATTTTCAGCAAGGCCTTTGATCCACTGTATCTTCTTCACAGGAAAAGTAAGGGGTGTTAAGCTGGGGCCCAAATGTTAAAAGTAGTTTGGAATTCGCTTATGTGATGTAGGGGGAACTATTAGGAGAAACTGTGTTCAGGCCTGGCAAGAATATTTGTTTCAGCTGTCACAATCAGTTCTGAAGAAAAGAAAGAGAAAACTCAGTTTGTATGCTTATGATATGAGAAAATTGGTGTATTAGTCACTGCTGGTAGAACTTGTTGGCTGCTAGGATGTATTATAAAATGTGAAAAGTAAAGCACTTTTTGGTGAAAGGGGGAGCCCATTGAAATGTACTCCATCCCTAAGCTGCATCATCCTATACAGTGCATAGACAACAAAAGCCATTAGAGTTCTGTGATCTTTAGTGTAAATTGTGGATTTTAGTATTGTTGGATTAATTCTTCATGGGTACAGCTCGTCTGGTTTTGAATATTTTCTGCAATTTTGATGCCATACCAAGGAAGGGAAGGGAAAGGTGGTAGAAAGTGTGCAGTAGAAGTTGGCAAAATTGTTGAAGAGGTAAGAGTTATCAATGTCTAAAGAACTTAGAAAAGCAGTGCATGTATATATTAGGAAACATAGCAGATAAAGGAGGGGGGAAATATAATTTGGATGTTATGCATTACATTACTTGAAAGTAGGTAGAAGTGTTAAGAAGGTGCAAGAAGGTTGTTTTAGGAGAGAGTGGAGGGGACTGCTACTTTATTGAGAGTGTAGAAAGATTAAAATATATCGTTTTGAGGTGGTGGTGCAGTCTAAGCCATAAGAGGTATTCGGACCTTTTTACAGATGGGCAAGAAAGCAAATGAGGAGGGGATAGGCAGGTTGCTTGGGAGCTAACTATAGAGCTCATATTGACTTAATAGACCATAGGTTGATTATTTCAGCATTTATTATACAAATAACTTGCTAAACATGGTATGTAACTTAATCCAGATTTACACAGATTAGTGCATCAAAAGCAAGGGTTTAGCTACGCATACTCGTAGTCAAATGAGAAAATTTTTTTCTGAGCTTTCCTTCCCCTTTTTGAGTATTGAAATGTCAACACTCGAAAAGCACAGAATGTTTATAACTGTGTAAACAAATATGTGCAGTATAGCGGTATACAAATAATTCTTGTGCAAAAGAAATATACTTCTAAAACGAGCTTTTTATGGATATAAATGGTAACAGCTGAAAATAACATGCCTCTTACTAAATATCTGGGGATACCATTTTGAGGGTTGAATTCATTTTTAAAGTGATAGCTGGGTAGTGGTACCAACAAAATTAGGTTTGAGTACAAAATGTAAATCTCTGGCTATACACCCCTGATCAAAAGAACAGCTGCTGTAGAAATGCTTCGTAATAGTTGACTCAAGTACTGTAAAGTACTGGTCTCAAATGTCATAATTCAGAAGTTGCCGTCTCGGAAAATGCTTGACAGAAGAGCACAGGTTAATATAAGAAGCAAATGTATCATTTGGTACTGTCATTAATTTGAGTTTTCTCTTTTTATGTGTTTTGATCCGTACATCATCCACTATCCCCTTTTTCCCCATTTTTACATATGGGGTTGGGGTAGTAACCATTATTTTGTGATAAAGTTCACACCACTAACAGTATTATTTTACTTGTGTTTCCGGTACTTGCGTATTATTGCAACCAGATTCCAGACTCACTACCTGATATTCTAATTCAAGCAGGCAATTTAAGTATATGTATGATGTTCATCGTGTTTCACTGCTGCAGTCATTACACTTGGGTTATCCTGCCATCAGGCGGTCCCGCAGTCGGCCAGAGTTCCAAAGTCTTGGTCCGGCATCGGATGCTGTCACTTCTTCCCTGATGTCAGTGCGCCAGGGGTATATAAGATGCAGCCGATGCCATTTTCTCCAATCTTTCTTGCCGCGTGGTGACCGAAGCAAAAGCAGTTCGCAAGTGCAGGTCGGCCAACTCCTGAGATTTCAAATACGATTTCAGTTCCGAAGTCTTCAATAAAGCTAAGTACCCCATTGGGGAAACTTTTACTTGCCTCAGACCGATGTCAGTAAAAGTTAATAATTGTATTTCTTGTGGGAAGCAAATACCTCATAAGGATTTTCATTCTTACTGTATTCCATGGCTAGGCCCAGATCACGACGTCACTAGCTGTCGGTTTTGTGCTAGATTTAACAAACACACTATTAAATGTTGGTTTGATTTCACATGCCATTATTTTGGCCGAAGGTTTAATTATACCATGCCATTGGAGCAACCGACGACCGGAATTCACAAAAAACGCAAAGATAAGGATAAGGACAGGCATCCGAGGCCCAAAACTGACGACAAAGCCTCTTTTAGGCCAGTTGCCAGTTCTCGGTGAGGCGCTTTCGCAGCCCCTGACACCCGCTACCTCAGAGCCACAGGCCCCGACTGACTCCCACGTGGAGTTGCCTAGCCCTCTGTATACTCAAGGTGTTGGGCCTCCTGAGACTAACCCTTCAGATGGGTCCGGAGCCGCTGAGCAAGCTTCAGCTTCTGAGGGTGTTTTCAGACCTTCACAGCTTACCATTGCATCTACAGTCAAGTCTAAAGCAACATTACAGACAAAGAAACAAGTACAGCATTCTCCTGGACAGGCCTCCATGCCTAAAAAACAGATGCTCAAAATGGCCGAAGACTTAATTACTCTGATCAGGGGTACCCATCCCCCTCCTGATAAAAGGCCTAGGCAGGATACAGACTATGATTCATCTGACCAGATTTCTGTATATTCTGACTCCTCTTCAGACCAGGGATATTCCTTACCTCCCTATGAGGACTCTGATGCTGAAGAATCTATCCCTTTAGCCTCTCCTCCTGAGGATTATTCTTTTGGGGAAACTTTACACACCATGAGGGAGCATTTCCACTGGGAGGGCCAGGATTACTCAGAGTCCAAGAAAAGGCTCAGAGATTTTTTTTTATTGCCTCAGCACAGGCCCCTTGCTATTCCGCCAGTGTTGGATATTGTGGACGATGTGTTCTCTGAATCCACTTTAAATCCAGATTCATTACCCCCTGCTCCAGTCAAGCCAGACAGGTACTACAGAGTCCCTGACTCACACTAATTTCTTTATAGAAACCCTGCTGCTGACCCAGAAACTATTTCCCAGGGTCCCAAAGGGGTAAAGGCCTCCACAGCTAAAAATCCAGTCCCCTCGGACAGGGATTCCAGAGCATTAGACAGATGGGGTAAGAAAGTTTACACCTCAGCAACATTAGCAGTGAGAGCTTTAAATTGCCAGTTTCACATGCTTAAATATCAACAATATTTACTGTCTCAGTAAAAACAGAAAATGAGTACAAGTGCAGAACAACCTGATTTTAAGGAAATGCAGGATTTATTGCATGTGGCTGAGCAAGTAGGTAAACATACTTTGCAATGTGGTTTTGATTCATTAGAAGCTTCTTGCAGAGCAGCAGTTACAGGATCTGAGATTCGAAGGCATGCTTGGTTAAAGGAACAAACCTTACCAGATCATGTTAAGGCAAAATTATTAGATGCTCCTTTACAGCAAGATATTTTATTTGGTGTTAAAGCAGAGGAGGAGGTATTAAAGAAAATGGAGGATAAGGCAAAATCTATGAAAATAGTAAAGGATTTCTTACAGGTATAGCCACCAAGATTTAGCAGAAATTGGCCTACTAAAAATTGGTCCTTTCCAGTGTCAGACAGGCCACAAAGAGGCAGATACAGATGCCCAAGAGGCAGATCTCAGCCCCAAGGAACTTACAGACCACGACAGTGGGGTGCTTCAACTCCAAAAGGAGGTGAGGACAAGTCACAAGCTTACAGGAAACAATCTCAATGACCTTTCCCCTTCCAATGCCAAACTCTACCCTGCTGGCAGCTCCCTTAGGGGGAGAAACTAGCACTTTTTTCACTAAACTGGCAAACTATCACCCAGGACAAATGGGTGCTGAATATTGTATCTCAAGGTTACTGGTTCCACTTTCACACTTTACCAAGACTAAAAGGAATGCCAGACCTGCCACAAAATCAATAGACAGAGGCACAAAAACAAATTACAGCCCTCATGGACATGAGAGCTATTCAAAAAGTACCACAGCGGGAACAAGGACAAGGTTTTTACTCAAGACTCTTCCTGGTCCCCAGAAAGGACAAAGCCCGGAGACCCATTCTAGACCTTTCCACTCTAAATACTTACCTGGATGTTCCGAAATTCAAAATGTTGACACTACAGCAGCTCCTTCCCATGTTGTGCAAGAAAGCTTGGCTTGTTACTTTGGACCTCAAAGAGGCATACCTGCATGTCCCTGTCAGACAAAATTGCAGAAGCTACCTCAGATTCAAAGCTGGTTCAATGCACTACCAATTCTCTGCACTGCCCTTTGACTTATCTACAGTGCCCAGGGTCTTCACAAAGTGCCTGGCACCAGTAATTGCATTTTTGCAGACAAAAAGGAATTCAAATTTATCCATACCTGGACGACTGCCTGATTCAAGCAGAGAGCAAGGACATTCTTTTAAAGCATCTGGCATTTGTAAAAAAAAGGTTAAGTTGCCTAGGGTACACAGTAAACGAAAAGAAGTCAAAACTAGTGCCCTCACAAGAGATAATATTCCTGGGTGCCAGCTTAAATGCAACGGCCCAGATGGCTTATCTCACGCCAGACAAACAAGGACAACTGACTCAGTATTTTCAAATGATGGCAATAAAGTCCCAACTCCCTGCAAGAAAAATTCTGCAGGCCTTGGGATTCATGGCATCCTGCATACTTCTAATTCCATATGCCAGACTGCATATGAGGAAATTACAATGGTACCTGAAAAGTGTTTGGAATCAACACTGTCACAGCTTGGAAATGGTAATACCACTAATTCCTAGTTTCGATGGTGGGGACAGGCATGTCACCTCAACAAGGGTCATCCTTTCACACTACCCACAGCCAGGCAGACTTTGACAACAGATGCTTCAGATTACGCCTGGGGAGCACAGATGGCAGGAAAATGTATTCAGGGCAAATGGACCACAGACCAAATGCATCTACACATCAATCAAAAAGAGATGTTGGCTGTACAAAATGCCCTAACAGCTTTCAAGGACCTTCTGCATCCAGGACAATTACTATTAAAGACAGACAACACCACAGTAATGTGGTACATAAACAAGCAAGGGGGCACTCATTCTTACCCCCTATGCAGACAAGCCATGATTTTGTGGAACACAGCTCTAACCTATCAAGTTCATCTGCAAGCACAATTCCTGCCAGGAAAGAAAAATACTCTGTCAGACGACCTAACCAGAATCATCATGGATCATCATGAGTGGTAATTAAATCCACAAGTTTTCAACATGATAATGCAAAAATGTGGGTGCCCGGACATAGATCTCTTTGCCTCCCCACTGAACTGCCAACTACAAAAATTTTGCACAAGGAATTATCACACACAAGGATGGAAAGTGGATGCTCTTTCGTTCAGATGGAAAAGCCTACACGTTTATGCCTTCCCGCCTCTGCCTCTCCTTTCGAATGTTCTCCTAAAAGCCAGACAAGAAAAACCACAGATGATTCTGATTGCTCCAGACTGGCCATGCCAACATTCGTACCCAATCTTAAAGAACTTAGCTCGAGGCCCACCTTGGATTTTGCCTCAAATTCCACACCTGCTGACTCAACAAAACAATCAGATCCTATGCAGTCAGCTCAAAACCTTATCCCTGGCTGCATGGCAGATTCATTAGTCAAACAGGCAACACCTCTCTCAAAAGCTGTTATGGATGTCATTTTGGAGGCCAGAAGGCCTAGCACCAGGAAATCTTATTCAGAAAAGTGGAAGAGATTCTGTGCCTGGAACCAGGCTCAAGGCCTTGACTCTCTTGTCCCTAACATTCCTCAGATACTACAATACTTAACTGAGATGCTGGACAAAAGACCATCCTTCTCATCCATTAAGATCCACGCTTCTGCCATCTCGGCTCATTACAACACAAAGCAGTACCTCAGAGGGGCAAAAAACATAAGACCGCCCCGGAGAGCACCAACACCTACTTGGGACCTCAATTTTGTCTTGGAAAAGCTCACTTTACCTCCTTTTGAGCCAGCCAGTGCAGCAGAAATAAAATATATATCATGGAAAACTGCCCTGCTACTGGCAATAACCTCAGCACGAAGAGTCTCAGAACTACAGGCACTAATGGCAGTGGAGCCCTTCATCATTTTTCACCAAGACTGGGTTTCCTTAAGAACAAATCCTTCATTTATGCCTAAGGTGGTATCCAGTGTGGCTGTCAACCAAACTATTCACTTGCCAACTTTTTATCCAAACCCCCAGAATAAAGGGGAGAAAATTCTACATTCCTTGGACATACACAGACAATTATGCTTCTACTTGGACAAAACAAAAGCTTTCAGGAAAACTGAGCAATTGTTTGTATCCTATGCTGCAAAATCAAAGGGAAAGGCTATTTCATTGCAGACCATTTCAAAGTGGATAGAACACTCTATCCGGTTCTGCTACACACAGCATGGGAAGCCTGTACCATCTAACATTAGACCACATTACACCAGGGCAACTGCGACTTTTACTGCCTGTCTTAGAGGAGTACCTACCAAGGGCATTTTGAAAGCTGCAACTTGGAGTTCAGTGCACACCTTTACCAAGCATTACCACTTGCCTCTTTACTCCAGATCCAGAGCTGGCTTTGGCACTGCAGTGCTGCAGGGCCTCATAGCCACACCAAATCCACTCTAGAACCAGCCACCCTGACTCAGCTTTGGGACTCTTCCCAAGTGTAATGACTGCAGCAGTGAAACATGATGAACAAAGTACAGTTTTGTACCTACCATAAATGTAGATGTTAGAGTGTCTTCACTGCTGCAGTCCTGGTTACCCACCCGCCTTCCCCTCTTTCTTAACTGGGTCTTATCTGTATCTTTCTACACTATACTTTTTATGTGGTGTATTTGCTGGCTACTAAAGGTTATGTTTTCACCTTCTGTATGTTTTGTAAGCAATATGTATTGCCTATCCTTTTGGGGGCACCTGACATCTGGGGCAAGAAAAACTGAAGAAAATGGCATCAGCTGCATCTTATATACCCCTGGTGCACTGACGTCAGGGAAGAAGCGACAGCAACCGACACCGGACCAAGACGTTGGAACTCTGGCCGACTGCAGGACCACCTGACAGCAGGATAACCCAAGTGTAATGACTGCAGCAGTGAAGACACTCGAACAACTACATTTATGGTAGGTACAAAACTGTACTTTTCTTAGGTGTAAAGCATGTCAAAATGTCTTCTGTAAAGGTTTTTCGCCAAACTGATGTTATTTGTGGTTGATCAGACCCTCATATAGTTTTGCCGTGGTATTATGTTGTTAGGAGACGTGTCATCTGCTTTCTTAAAGAATTTCGCAGAGAGCCAAAAATGGCATGGGAGAAATGCCTCAAACCGGAGAGCGATTTTTAAACAGTGCTATAATAAACTTAGTTGGTGAAATAAAATGTTTGCAGTGACATAAACGTCATGAAGGATATGAAATAGGAACCTGAAAGATATGTCATTCCTGTGCTGACTGATGTCCTCAATTGTTTGGGCCAAATATGCTGGTCATATGTGTGACCCTGTGACAATACAATAGCAAAGGCACACCAGGTTGTGCACGCTTGAGAGGCATGGTTAGGATGACAGATTTCACCACAATTTTAGGAACTAATGAGTCTGTTTTCTGTACAGAAATGTTAAAAGTCTGTCTAACTGATAAAAAAAAAGTACCATTGATGAACGAGTAAAACTCGTTAGGGGGTTATACACTCAGGGTAATATCTTTGTTTGCCCGACTACCCTCAAGAAAAACAAGAAAATTATATATTTTTTATTCATAAACTAATGCAATAACTATAACCAGCAGCCCAAGAGGTAAATCTTCCATTGCTGAAAAGTAACTGATAAAAATAAAGTGTAAACACAAGCAACGGAACGAACCAGGCAGAGTCCAAACTAAAGGCAAAAAGCACGAATGTCAGTAATGCTGTATAAAATCATTCATCATAGCAAAAGGTCCAAAAACCAAGCAAAAAAAGTCTTCAAATAGTAAAAACAATCCACAGGTTTATTGAGAAATCGGTAAGCGCTTTCGCAGTAGAGCTTCTTCAGACCAAGTACAAACTAAAAGAGTTCACTCTATATATACATGTATTATCAAGGTTATATCCAATCAAGGGCTGTTCAGGATAATTAATAAATTAGCAAGTAGCGAGCACTTAATTAAATCCTTCATCTAAAACCAATAAATACTCATTCATTCGAATGCTAGAGCAGGCAAATATGCAGTACTGAAAAACGCATGCAAAAATTGTTAATAAAAATGCATACAAAGCTAAAACCTGTCTAGTAACAAGAACAGAAATAAAAATGTATATGATGAATGATGTGCTACATTATAAATGAATATATATGATGCCATGCTCCTAAATAGACAACACTAAATAAAGAACAAATACAAAAACACAAATGAATATATGGAAAAATAAATATATATGCAAAAATAGATATATGAAAATCATGTATCATATATGCACAAAAATCATTTATGTGACCTTCTTTTCTTTAATAAAGGTTTAATAGAAGCCCTCTCATTAAGGCCTTTTCCTCTGTCAGCACAAAGTTTAACGATCCAACAGGTTTCTCTATGATCAGTATGTGTCAGAATGTCACCTTCTCTGATACTGAGGTGAATAATTTCAATGACTCTGAAATTAAAAGTGTGAGTGTTGCCCTGTTCTAACACATGCTTCGAGAGTGCATTATGTAGAGAACCTTTTCTAATATGATATATATGCTCCCTCATTCTGTCACGGAGCACCCTGTTGGTTTTACCAACATAAAAAGAACTACAGGCTATGCACTCTGCTAAGTAAACAACATGAGGGGTCATGCAGTTCGCTTCTGCTTTAAAAAAGATCTCTTTTCGAAGATCTGGACATACCTCTCAACCTTGGAACATCAAAAATCTGGACAAGGCCCATGAAAAATAGGTACAAATCTGTACGCTGTTTAACATAAAATTTGCATACATAATTATGTAACCCCGCCCACTCCCGTGGAATTGTGGGATGCCAACTTTCCTGCAAAATGAAGAACAGACAACCAAAATATGGCACCAGAGTTCTCCCTGCAACCATTCCTATGTCCCATTACCTGGCTATTTTGCCCCATTTACCATAAACATTAGTGTGTGCACACTGATTTACTTGTACAATGATTTGTATTTTATTTTTACACTTTACAGCACAATGCACAAACACCAAATGACATCTGTTAAAGTAATACTGTCTCACAATGAAAATAGACTTGGCATTAAAACTTCTCTGCCCTTAAAACTCACATTCATTAAAATAGCATTGAAACCTACATCACATCCATATAAAATGCATCATGCCAGTGGTGGATTGAGATTACCTTTGGGTTGTTTTCAAATCAATGGCCCTTTGCTTGCACACAAAACAAGAAACATACACGTGTTCTTTGACACACCTTCCTGACTTAATTATATTCCTTGTATAATACAGCATACTTGTTTGACAGAGCATATTTTAAATTTGAAGATTTTTTCAGCAGGCAATGAAACGAAATGCATGAAACAGTAATGACAAAACTGCCCAATTCAGAACATTTCCATCGTAAAAGTCTACTTACGCACACACACAAATATACATATAAAAATAGAATGACAGTAGTATAAGGCATAGACATCTTGCACAGCTTCTTGCACTCATTTTCAATTTACGTTTTTTTTTTGGGGGGGGGCAAAAAGGCCAAAAACCAGGGACACGTTTTAAACACTGCATATAATTTAGCTAAAGTTGCTAGAATAAAATGCTTTGTTACCACCATGCATTTCACTGCCAAGTCTTTTGAACACATGACTGTGCACTACAGTCAGAACATTGCTACCATTTATTTTCTGAAGAATGTGAAGTCTGAAATTCAAATGCCTGTCATTAATCAATAAATTCAACCTTAAGCAAATTGTCACAAACATCCTGAAATCACAGACTGTATGGGGAACAGAACAAAAAATTCACAAGTGGTGGCTAGGGACATTAGGCTCTTTTTATCCTATACCCAGTGTACAGGGTTTGAGCCTGAGTACATCTAGCCACCAGGTGTATTATAAAGGGGGACATTTTCACACACACACTTTCAGCCTCTATGAGGAACATTCCTCATTTTTTGGCAAAAAAAAAATCATGTTTCCCGCTCTTCCACATTGACAGGATTTAGCACACATTCTTTAAGAATTGTTTTACCATATCTGTGGTAAATACTGAACTCTCTCATACTACCTCACTAAAAATACAAGGAAATAGTTAATAATCATGTTGTGAGCTTCCTAATGAAAATGAATCAACAGTGCTCCGAAAGATATGCACTAACAAACCTGTCCAACACACTCCCTACATACAAACTCCTCTTGCTGTCGTCCGTTACTCAGAGTATTAGCTACACTCACTAACAGCATGTGCTACACATAGCCACATGTAGGTAATAACACTCGTGGATAAGGAAGACACACTGTGGATGAGATAAACAACCTCCATGACTTGCTAGATAATGTACCCCTCCAGTCATCTCTGATCTCTCACCTTTGCCCACTCGTTTCTGAGAGGCTTGTCTAATGGGGAAACAAATGGCCTCAAGACCTATTGGCCGATAGCTGCTAAGCAAAGAGGGAAAAGGAACCCAGAAAATATGCATAAAAATGTAATTTTTAAAGCTGCAGTTAGGAAAGTTAATGAGCAATACATTCTTCTAAGGGGAAAAATGTAAAGTGAAATGTTCTATTAACACCCATTAACATCTATTGTCTGCTACTTCTTAGAACACTGATTTCCAGAATGCTGGCTCTGAGAAGTAATTTGTCATCTGGAAACAATGACATGACTTCCAGAGTTTGACTCATGGGTTTTGCGAAAGTGCTCACACACGCACTAAAATTAATATGTACTCTCCAGACAGTTTCATTAACTTCACACACACACACACAAACACACACAATCTTACCCTGAGTAGTCGGCTCGGTCGTCCTGCCCTGATTGAAATTCTACTGTTCTCGGTCGTCGGTTTGCCTTCCCTGATGTTTCTTGGCTGGTCTGCTGCACTGCAGTTGTGTTCTCTGCCCCTGTTCTTGGTCGTCCTGTCCTGATGCTTCTCGGCTGCGCTGCTTGCATATACTTTCCATCCTGGGTTCGGCTTGCAAATACTACAGTGGCACAAAAAAGTTTCTGCCTGCACAGAAAACGTTTCTTCCCGAATCCCGCCAGCTTGTAATTCAAATCCAGCCAGCCGGAAATGATGATGCAAGCTCCTTGAGCTCAATTCCGACTGGCTGGCAGCCTGACGGTGGTGATGTCATCGCGCACGTGATGACGTCACCTCCGACTGCGTGAAATTTTAAAAAAGGTTTAAAAAAGGTAAAATAAATCGGAACTGAAGGGGTGCCACTCGGGAATCGTGGCACCCCTTCATTTGGACCCCAAAACTCGGTAAAAACCAAGTAATTCAGAATGGTTGAGAGGTCTGGATCTGGATGATAGAAAACATTAGATGTATTAATAAACATACAAAAATTACAGGTACCACATGGCATAGTATGCCCTATGGCAGAGGTCGTGTTGACAAGACTCCTGTCATAACACAAAAGCCTCCTTAGATTTTTATGATTTTTAAATCTAAACCTGGGCATATCACCCACAATCCTAGCTATCTCATCATCAACTTGTAAAATGGGCCAGTGCTGTACAAATAGATCAGTAACCTGTTCATAATTGCTTGTAAAAAACAGGGGAATTTTAACATCATTCATAGTGTTATTTTGGCCATTGACAAAACCTGCCTCCAAGGCAGGTCCAAAATATGGTCTCACTGTAGTTAACCTCAAATCTCCAAGGTCAGACCATTGTTTGCTAATTTCACTAGCAGTATACCCCTATCCAACAACTTCTTCTGCAAACCAGCAAGCTCATGCTGAAAACCATCCGAAGATGGATTCAACCTGGAGGCCCTCATTCCCTGTCCTCTGATTAAATTTCTAAAGATATTACCAGGGTGCATGTTTTCACTTTTTGTGAGGAGATGTATTTACAGAAACATGGCATAGCTATGGGCACTTTGTGTGCCAATAGCTACGCCAATATGTTTCTTGCCCATTTTGAGTTTAACATGTTATTCCCCCTTACACAATTAAGGAACATGTGTTATTTTATTGACGTTTTGTTGATGATTTGTTTTTCTCATGGCGAGGATTGCCTGATGACTTGGTACAATTTTACAACGTTATGAATAGTTTAACTGACTGTCTTAAATTTACTTACAATTAGTCTTATACTCATATTGAGTTTTTGGACCTATATATTGAAAAGTTGGATGAGCATACAATTAATACAGGTATACATCGTAAGACATGTCATAAAAATGCCTTCCTTTTTAGGTCCAGCATGCACCCTGGTTATATCTTTAGAAATTTAATCAGAGGACAGGGAATGAGGGCCTCCAGGTTGAATCCATCTTCGGATGGTTTTCAGCATGAGCTTGCTGGTTTGCAGAAGAAGTTGTTGGATAGGGGGTATACTGCTAGTGAAATTAGCAAACAATGGTTTGACCTCGAAGATTTGAGGTTAACTACAGTGAGACCATATTTTGGACCTGCCTTGGAGGCAGGTTTTGTCAATGGCCAAAATAACACTATGAATGATGTTAAAATTCCCCTGTTTTTTACAAGCGATTATAAACAGGTTACTGATCTATTTGTACAGCACTGGCCCTTTTTACAAGTTGATGATGAGATAGCTAGGATTGTGGGCGATATGCCCAGGTTTTGATTTAAAAATCCTAAAAATCTAAGGAGGCTTTTGTGTTATGACAGGAGTCTTGTCAACACGACCTCTTCCATGGGGCATACTATGCCATGTGGTACCTGTACTTTTTGTATGTTTATTAATACATCTAATGTTTTCTATCATCCAGATCTTCGAAAAGAGTTCTTTTTTAAAGCAGAAGCGAACTGCATGACCCCTCATGTTGTTTACTTAGCAGAGTGCATAGCCTGTAGTTCTTTTTATGTTGGTAAAACCAACAGGGTGCTCCATGACAGAATGAGGGAGTATATATATCATATTAGAAAAGGCTCTCTACATAATGCACTCTCGAAGCATGTGTTAGAACAGGGCAACACTCACACTTTTAATTTCAGAGTCATTGAAATTTTTCACCCCAGTATCAGAGAAGGTGATATTCTGACACATACTGAGCATAGAGAAACCTGTTGAATCGTTGTACTTCATGCTGACAGAGGAAAAGGCCTTAATGAGAGGGCTTCTATTAAACCTTTATTAAAGAAAAGAAGGTCACATAAATGATTTTTGTGCATATATGATACATGATTTTTGTATATCTATTTTTGCATTTATATTTATTTTTCCATATATTCATTTGTGTTTTTGTATTTGTTCTTTATTTAGTGTTGTTTATTTAAGAGCATGGCATCATATATATTCATTTATAATGTAGTACATCATTCATCATATACATTTTTATTTCTGTTTTTGTTACTAGACAGGTTTTAGCTTTGTATGCATTTTTATTAACAATTTTTGCATGCATTTTTCAGTATTGCTTATTTGCCTGCTCTAGCATTCGAATGAATGAGTATTTATTGGTTTTAGATGAAGGATTTAATTAAGTGCTTGCTACTTGCTAATTTATTAATTATCCTGAGCAGCCTTTGATTGGATATAACCTTAATAATATGTGTATATATAGTGTGAACTCTTTTAGTTTGTACTTGGTCTGAAGAAGCTCTACTGCGAAAGCGCTTACCGATTTCTCAATAAACCTGTGGATTGTTTTTATTATTTGAAGACTTTTTTGCTTGGTTTTTGGACCCTTTGCTATGATGAATGATTTTATGCAGCATTATTGACATTCGTGCTTGGGCATGGGTAGTTACCGGTGATAAGTGGGTTGAGGACCCGGCCTACTCTCTGACCCACTCCAGGGACCCATGCTAACGGTGGGAGGGGTAAATGTGCCCCTATTGGCCAGTGTGTGCCCGCCATAAAAGCCCAGCAGCCCTGGGTCAATAGGCTACTGGCTGGCCGGTGTCTAATTGCCCAGCCTGGGTTACCTGGGATAGCTCTGTTGAGTGAAAGCTGGACATAAAACCAACCAACCTGCCAAACATGAACTGAGAATTGCTACGCTTAATGTAGGTTCACTGACAGGATGCAGCTTAGAAGTGGATGACATGATGATACAGAGGAGGCTGGACATCCTATAAGAGACGAGATGGAAGGGCACTGCAACAAAGCCACTTGGCTTGGGATCCAGACTCTACTACTCAGGTGGTGGACAGGCTAGAAATGGTGTAGGAATTGTGGTGAGACAGAGGCTTCAGAAGTCAGTGAGGGATATCATCAGAATTAATGACAGACTCATGGCAATCAGACTCCAGTGTAATGATAGGACAGTATTCATAATCTCAGACTATGCCCCACAGCAGGGTTGTGATAGTGAGGAAAAGAGTGCATTCAGACAGCAGTTGCAGGACCTAGTAGATGAAGCAGGACAACATGAATTGGTGTTGATAATGGGTGACTTAAATGCACATATCGGGACACACAGAACAGGATATGAGGACTGCCTGGGTCCACATGGGTGGAGCAATAGGAATAAAGAAGGAGAAGCCATTCTAGACTTCTGTCTGGCAAATGGCTTGATAGTAGCCAACACATGGTTCAGAAAGAGAGACAGTCACAAGATCACATACAAGAGTAGCCAACATGCAACTCAGGTAGACTTCCTCCTAGTAAGGAAAAGGCACTGGGGTAGAATCCATGATTGCAAAGTCATCCCCAGTGAAACAGTCGGTTCACAGCATAAACCAGTAGTTGCCACAATCAGCTGCAAGCAGTGGTCAGAGAAGGCTCTAAGGTCAACAGAGACCAGGCTGAAGACCTGGAAGTTGACTGGAGAGAAAGTACAGCAGTTCAAGGAATTACTCAGGGCTCTAGCACCCCAAGAAGAGGAGGAAATAGGTGGAGTTGAAGAAGAGTGGCAGCGCCTAAAAACAGCATGTGTTAGGACTACAGAAAAGATATGTGGCCGAGCCAGGTATGGAAATAAGGTACATAAGGAAAGCTGGTGGTGGAATGCAGAAGTGCAGGAAGTAATCAAAAGAATGAAGGCATGCAGGAAGAAGTGGGAAATTGGAAAGACTGACCACGCTAGGAAGGACTACTGGTTGGCTAACAAAGAAACTAAGAAAGAAGTTGCAATAGCAAAGAATAGGGCATCAGAGGCACTCTATCAGCTTCTGGAAAGCGACTCAGTAAGGGGCACAAAGAAACTATACCAGGTTGCAAGGCAAAGACAGAAAGATAAAGAAGATAGCACCCTTCATAAGGGATTCCAGCAACAACCTGCTTACCAGCCCACAGGACATCAAAGGCAGATGGAAGGAGAATTTCCAGCAGCTTCTGAATGAAAAAAATCCCACAGAAGTGGTACTGCCCCAGAAACAGCCTACAATGAGAGTAGAAGAAGAGCCCAGCTTAGAAGAAGTAAGAGCAGCACTAAGGAAAATGAAGTCAGGGAAAGCAGCAGACTCAGATGAGGTCACAGCAGATATGATAAAGATGCTGGGTGAGCTAGGGGAGAAATGGCTCCTGAGGGTACTAATTGCAGTGTGCAGAGAAAGGCGTATTCCAGATGACTGGAGAATAAGCATACTCTTGCCAGTGTACAAGAACAAAGGGGACATCCACAACTGTGGACAGTACAGAGGCATCAAACTCCTACCACATTGCATGAAAGTTCTGGAGAGGGTGATTGATAAACGGATATGCAGAATAGTAGAATGTAAGATGGGAGATGAACAGTTCAGATTCAGATCAGGATGCAGCACAACTGACCCGATGTTTGCATTGAGACAGATACTTGAGAAGAAACTAGAGAAGAGGAGAGAGTCAAAATGGGCTTTCCTAGACTTGGAGAAAGCATATGACAAGGTCCCAAGAAAGCTGATCTGGGCAGTACTGCGGTGGTTTGAAGTCCCAGAAACATTGGTAGAATTAGTACAGGCTATGTACAAGGACCCAGTGACTCAAGTACGAACAGTGTTTGGCCTCACTGAGGGGTTCCCAGTGGGAGTGGGTGTACACCAGGGTTCAGCTCTGAGCCCACTGCTGTTCATACTGGTAATGGACTACATCAGCAAACAGGTTGGAGGGGTCAGAGCAACAAAGCTGCTGTATGCAGACGATGTGGCAGTACGGGCAGACTCTGATCTAGAACTTCAGCAAAGGATAGGAGAATGGAATGCAAATCTGAAGGCACATGGGATGAAATAAGCACAGATAAGACAGTGGTAATGGCAGCAGATTGGGGAAATCAGAAGAAGCTGAGAATAGAGATAGATGGGAAGATAGTGGAACAGGTAAACACCTTCAAGTATCTGAAAGAGGTCAAAGCTAGAATCAGAGGGGCTGCAGCCAACTGGCATAGAGTATCAGGTATAGTATATGACAGAAGAATGCCAAAGAAGCTGAAAAGTAAGGTGTACAAGATAGTGGTGCGACCAGTACTAGTGTATGGTACAGAAACCTGGGCAGTAAAGGCAGAACAGTTGAAGAAGCTAGAGGTGATGGAAATGAAGTGCCTGAGAAAGGTGGTAGGATGCACACTGCGGGACAGGCGAAGAAATGAGGACATAAGAGCAGAAGCCAAAGTAGCTCCAATTGCAGAAAAGATCAAAGAAAACAGATTACAATGGTATGGGCACATGTGTAGAAAAGCAGAAGACAATCTGGTGAGGGAGATTTGGGACAGACAGGAAGAAGGTAAGAGGAAGCGAGGACGTCCAGCAAAGAGGTGGATGGATTGTGTGAAAGAAGATCTGCGACAGTCAGGCATGAGTGTTGAAGAAGGCAGGAGAGTGGCACTGAATCGAGAGTTGGCGACAGTTAATACGATACCCCGACCCCATGTAAAATGGGAAAAAGGGGATGATGATGATGATTGACATTCGTACTTTTTGCCTTTAGTTTGGACTCTGCCTGGTTCGTTCCGTTGCTTGTGTTTACACTATATTTTTTAATCAGGTAGAAAGGTAGAAAGATGTAGTAAGGACTGTTATATTGTCATTACAAACTTTTACTACTTTGATCGCTACGACTACGGCTTGGATTCCAAATCTGGTTGCGATAATATGTAAGTACCTTGTTTCTTTCTTCCAAGTCTGTATTCTGTAACAAAATATTCTCAAATTTGCCCACCGCTACAAAGTGAGGTGTGAAAAAATTGTCTGTGACCCTGATTTTCATCTTATTTTTCCATGCTAGTCTTGCTCCTTAATTACAAAGAAACATTACCATTGAGTGATTCCCTTGACTTTATAACATTCCGGAATTATGTACACAGATCTATTTCTCTGTTGTAATAGATCATAGTGTGGAGCTTCTTTTGTTACCTTTTGAGTAACACCGCATTAAGATTTTTAGTCATATCTCTAAATGTTAAACCAGCCTTACATATGTTATATTTGCATAACCTCCAGTTAATATTTATGGCATGTAGGTCCACTTTGGTTTTAATATTGAGCTGTGTGAATACATGTTCTTACACAAAACATGATCCTACTACTTTTAATGCTTTTGGCTGCTAAGAGCAATTACTAAAAAATAGATATCAAAAGCTAAATCAACCAAAACCAGAATTGTTAAATATTTTAAAATAATTGGAGGTAGGGTATTTAGAAAAAGGTAAGGAGCAAACTACATGGAAATAAATAGAAGCTGTAGGAACAATATGTGCAGAGTATTGTTCAGGAGCCTGAAGTTTCAGAGAAGACAGGATTTGGGCAATATAAGTAATGTTAAATTGAGGAACAGGAGACATGGGTTTAAATCTGCTGTTTGACTGCATTGATTTCTGAATTTTCTACATTTAAAGTTTGGATATTTCCATTATGTATTTATTTATTTTGTTCTGGTATTATTATATTACCGTTTGCTGTATTTTAAACTTTGTTTTACTTTAATTTTTTTTTTTAGTCTTAAAAGTCATTGGCTAGGGTCGGTTAGGAAACATTCATTCATTGAATAAGAATTAGATCTACCTAATTAGTGGGAGGGGCTGGAAAGTAGTTTACTTACTTAAGGTATTCACCTACATTTCTCTTCAGCTACAAGAGATTAAAAAAACACATTTAAGGTTTTGATATTTCGACTCGTATCTCTCAACAGCCCAGATTTTCACGTCGTATTGTTGGTCTGTTCCTCATAAAATTTGTGGCTTTCTGGCAAATCAGTGGGATGATTTGAGGACTGAAATAACAAAATAATAACACACATTTGAGTTTTCAAATTTCAGATCCTTCAGAAAATGCATGTTAAAACAAACCCTGTTACTCTGGCAACTCTATAGTTTTTAAGAGCAATATTTAATCTGTCCCTATTTTGGGCCTTTGTCCCCATTTTGACAGGCATTGTCTAGATTTCTTGCACTAATAGGTTGAGAGGTATGTTTCCACTACTTTTTGATTTTGGTATTATATTCCAGTTTGTTGTATTTTAAACTTTGTTTTACTGTAAAGTTTTTTTTTCTTGAAGTTTTAAAAGTTGTTGGTTAGGGTCAGTTAGGAAGCATTCTTTTTGCATGCATTGATTGAATAGGAATTAAATCTAGCTAATTAGTGGGAGGAGCTGAAAACCGGTTTTCTTATGTAAGGTATTTACCTACATTCTTCTTCCACTACAATAACTGTTGAGTTTGAATCTGCTATTTAACTACATTTGTTTTTGGATTTTTTTTCCCCACTCACCCTCCCTTAAACTTGATGTTTTTTAGCTGCCCGACCGTACTGTAAATTAAGAGTTTACAAGCTCATCCAGTACTATTTCTACTGGACTCTGACAACTCAAACTGATGAGGCACTCCTATTAAACTGTTAAAGAGCATATCTAAATGCACGAAATGAAATTCTTTTTTTAACACAAAAAAAAAAAAATGTTTGCATTCATATTCATGCATGCAAACACTTTTCTGTGTAAAAAGAAAAGTTTGATGTGATGTTGTCAATCTCGCCTTTATTCTCACGTGTAGGTTGGATACCATGTGCCGGATCTGTCTCTGTCAATACTCCAGTTCGAGGTCTTCAGCAAAGCTTGTGGGCCTCATTCTTTACCCATAATGAATTCCCCTAGTTACTTCAGATCTCGTTTGCCACCCATCGAAGAAGTTTCATCAGCTATAGCACTGGGCTAAGTACAGCTTTTTACTTGTATATCCTTTCTAGCATTGTTAACTTTCTAGTTTAAATTCTTTAATTTCTTTAAAACATCTTGTTACCCTAACTTCTTTACCCAGCTTCCCCCCTTCACATGTCCGTTTTAAGTTACAGGGTGCTTAGGAATGTCCATTTTAGTTTAGTTCCTTACTTTCCTTATTAAATATCTGTTTACCCTTTAGTGTATATAAAAAATATAGAACTTTCTTTTGGTAGTATAGTTCCATTGCTTCTTTGCTGGTAACACTTGATGTTCTTCATCTCACATTGCTGCAGTCCTTACACTTGGGTAGTCCGCTGTCCTCGGTCGGCCCGAATATCAAAGTATAAGGCTGACGTCGGTCAGGGCGCATTTGACTGACGTCAGAACGTCAGGGTACAAATGCGCATGACCGGCGTCATATCCTCAGTCTTTTTTGCCGCATGGTCCGATGCAGAAGCAGTGTTGCAAGTGCCGGTTGGCATTCTGAGATTTTTCGATTTAGAAGTTTCAGACCGAGTTCAAAGTTGGCTAAGTACCCCGTTGGGGAATATTTTACTTTTTTCTTGCCTCAGTCATTTACCGGATGTCAGAAAAAGTTAATAATTGCATTTCTTGTGGGAAACAGATACCGCATAAGGATTATCATACTTTGTGTATTCCTTGCTTAGGGCCTGAGCACGACGTTGTTGGCTGTTGCTCTTGTGCTAGATTTAATAAACGCACTATAAAGAGAA
The DNA here is from genome assembly GCF_019279795.1 of Protopterus annectens. Taxonomy (NCBI): domain Eukaryota; kingdom Metazoa; phylum Chordata; order Ceratodontiformes; family Protopteridae; genus Protopterus; species Protopterus annectens. The sequence continues at coordinate 1,348,267,399 of NC_056735.1, read as the reverse complement.
GGTTGGATTGTGCGAGGTTAGTCTTTGGGAAGCGGTGTAACTATAAAATGCCGTCGGATGCTCCGACGCCCGCTTCTTCAAAGAAGCGCAAGGACAAGGCAGTTAAGCCTAGGCTAGAAGAACCGTCTGTACCAGACGCCGGTTCTTTAGAGGTGTCGGTGGAGCCGGTGGCTCCACCGAAGGTTTCTTTGTGTTCCCAGGGGGAGACCTTGTTATTACAAGATGTGGCCTCTCAGGAGACTAGTCAGGCTGAGGGGGCTTCTCATATTACTATACTCCCCTCCCTTCCTAAGGTGGCTAGGCCCTCTCCTTCTGTTTCAAAAGCTTCCCCCAGGGGCAGGCCAGGTTCAGCTTCAGTTAGTGTTACCCCTAGCTCTTCAGGTACTGTGCCCAAGAAGCATATGCTTAAAATGGCAGAAGATTTGATTACTTTGATCAGGGGTTCTATGCCCCCTCCTGATAAGAGGCCCAGGGTGGAGCCTGAGCTGGGGGGTTTTGAGCAGGCTTCAGATGTTTCGGAGTCTTCGGCTGAAGACTTGCAGGAGTACTCTCCTTATTCTGATTCTGATGTGGATGATTGTACTCCTTCTGCTACTCCTCCTGAGAATTTTTCTTTTTCAGAAACTCTTCATTCCATGAGGGAGCATTTTAAGTGGGAAGGTCAGGACTTCTCTGATTCCAGAAAAAGGCTTAGGGAATTTCTGTTGTTACCCCAGCATAGGCCTTTGGCTATACCTCCTGTTTTGGATGTAGTGGAAGATGTTTTTATGGAAGCTTCTCTTAATCCTGATTCTTTGCCTCCTGCTCCTGTTAAGCCGGATAGGTGTTACAGGGTGCCTGAAGCTCATAAGTATCTTTTTAAGAGTCCTAGGGCAGACCCAGAAACTGTTAGCCATGGGCCTAAAGGTGTTAAGGCTTCTGTTGTTAAGAATCCGGTTCCTGCGGACAAGGAGGCTAGGGCCTTGGATAGATGGGGCAAGAAAGTCTATACTTCTTCCACTCTTGCTATGAGGGCTCTGAATTGCCAGTTTCACATGTTGAAATACCAAAATTATCTCCTTTCACAATTGAAATCTAAGGTTGATGCTCTGGCAGTAGGTATTGATTGTAAGGAGTTGCAAGATTTAGTGCATGTTTCTGAACAGGTGGGTAAGCATTCTTTGCAATGTGGTTTTGATGCTGTACAGGCCTCGTCTAGGGTGGCTGCCACTGGGTCAGTTCTTCGCAGGCACGCCTGGCTGAGGGATCAGAATTTGTCTGAACATGTTAAAACAAGGATTTTAGATGCTCCTTTACAATCTGACGTGTTGTTTGGTCCTCCTGTTGAGACAGTTTTAAAGAAAATGGAAGACAAGGCTAAGTCTATGCAGACTGTTAAAGATTTTGCAGGTCCAGCCTCCAAAGTTTAGTAGAAATTGGCCTACTAAAGGGTGGACGTATCCTTCTTATGATTCACAGTCTAGGGGTAGATCTAGACGTGGTAAGGGCAGAGCTCAGGGCTCTTTCAGGCCTAGAACAGGGAGTTCTCCTGCACAGGCTTCGGGTGAGGGCAGGGGTCCTTTCGTAAGCAGACCCAATGACCTACCTTTTCAGCTGCCAGAGCCTGCTCGTCTGGCAGCACCTTTGGGGGGAAGGTTGGCACTTTTCAAAGAAAATTGGAGTTTAATTACCCAGGACTGATGGGTATTGGATATCATACACCACGGCTACAGGTTTTATTTCCATACCTTGCCTCCTTTCACAGGCATGCCAGACGTTCCTCCTCAACAAAGAATAGAGGCTCACAAACAGGTTTCTCTGTTGCTCCGACTAGGGGCCATACAGCCGGTCCCTCTGCCAGAAGTGGGCCTAGGATTTTATTCTCGCCTGTTCCTAGTACCAAAGAAGGGGAACACGTGGAGACCAAATTTTGGATTTATCTATCCTCAACACTTATCTGGACATTCCCAAGTTCAAAATGTTGACGTTGCAGCAGCTTTTACCTCTGCTGGGCAAAGATCATTGGATGGTAACTTTGGATCTCAAGGAGGCTTACCTTCATGTTCCTATCAGACTAAGTTGCAGAAAGTATCTGCGTTTTCGAGCTGGGACTTCTCACTATCAGTTCTCTGCATTGCCCTTTGGCTTATCTACTGCGCCCAGAGTGTTCACGAAAGTTCTGGCTCCAGTGATAGCTTTCTTCAGACAAAAAGGAATACAGATCTATCCATATTTGGACGACTGCCTAATTCTGGCTCAAGGAAGAGAAGAGCTTCGTCATCATTTGGAATGTGTGATAGCAGTGCTAAGATGCCTAGGGTATTCTGTGAACGAAATAAAGTCCAGTCTAGTACCCTCTCAAGACATGTGCTTTCTGGGTGTGAGACTGAATACAGCATCCCAGATGGCCTTTTTAACCCCGGACAAACAAAAGAGTCTATCCCTTTACTTCCATCAACTATCTCATCAGTCCGGGCTGACTGCAAGGACAGTCCTTCAAGCCTTAGGGTTCATGGCATCTTGTATTCTGGTACTTCCCAATGCCAAACTGCATATGAGGAAGCTACAATGGTATCTCAAAAATGTATGGACACAGCACTGCCAGGATCTGGACACTGTCATTCAAATAATACCTTGCATTCAGAAGGAATTTTTGTGGTGGGCTCAGGAATGTCACCTAAACAAGGGACTCTCTGTGACCCGGCCAGAGGCGAGTCAGATTTTAATGACAGATGCCTCAGACAAAGCTTGGGGAGCTCATCTAAATGGAAAGTGGATACAAAACAAGTGGCCTGTCAGACTACAACATCTACATATCAACATGAAGGAGATGTTAGCAGTCCAGTTTGCATTAATTGCTTTCAAGGAGTTACTTTTTCCAGGGCAGGTGTTGATTCTAACAGACAACACAACTGTCATGTGGTACATCAACAAGCAAGGGGGGGAACACATTCTTATCCTCTATGCAGGCAAGCAATGATTTTGTGGGAGACTGCTCTCAGTTTACAGCTCAATCTTCAGGCAAGGTTTCTGCCAGGAGCACAGAACTCCTTAGCAGATGTGTTGAGCAGACGAATTATGGATCCCCACGAGTGGAAATTGGATCCTCATGTATTTCAGAAATTGACAGTGTCCTGGGGAACTCCAGACATAGATCTGTTCGTTTCTCCACTGAACCATCAGCTGCCAAGGTTTTGCACAAAAAGGTTTCATCCCACAGCTTGGAAGGTGGATGCTCTTTCTTTCAATTGGAGCAATCTTCATGTGTATGCCTTTCCACCTCTGCCTCTCCTCCCAAAGGTACTTCTAAAGGTCAGACAGGACAAGCCAAGGATGATTTTAATAGCTCCGGATTGGCCTCGACAACACTGGTACCCATTGCTGAGAAGCCTGGTACGGAAGCCTCCATGGCTTTTGCCTTCGATTCCACACCTGTTGTCGCAGGAGGACAGCCATTTGCTAAATGTCAAGCTTCACTCTCTGCACCTAACAGCCTGGCATATTCTGTTTTGAACCATAGTGGGCCTCCACTTCCTCAGCAAGTTTTGAATGTTATTTTGGAAGCTAGGAGGCCTAGTACAAGGAAAGTGTACGCAGACAAATGGAAGAGATTTTTGTTTTGGAGTGCAGCAAAAGATTTTGATGTTTCTGAGCCTAATTTGTGTGTGGCTCTTCAATATCTTACTGAGTTACTAGACAAAGGTTTGTCTTTCTCTTCTATTAAAGTTCATGCTGCAGCGATTTCAGCTCACTATGATTGCAACCCACCATTGTTTTCTCATCCTTTGTTCAAGCAATTTCTTAGAGGGCAAAGAATATAAGACCCCCACGAAGAGCTCCTACTCCTGCTTGGGATCTCAATTTTGTGTTGGAGAAACTCACTCTACAACCTTTTGAGCCTGCAGCTACTGCTGAGTTGAAATATTTATCATGGAAGACTGCTTTTTTGTTGGCCATTACCTCTGCAAGAAGGGTTTCTGAATTACAGGCCCTTATGGCGGTTGAGCCTTTCTTGATTTTCCATAAGGATAGGGTATCATTACGTACTAATCCTTCCTTTATGCCTAAGGTGGTTTCTAGTGTGGCTTTAAACCAAACTATTCATTTGCCTACTTTTTATGCAAATCCCCAAAATAAAGGGGAAAAGATTTTGCACACTTTAGATGTCCACAGGCAGTTGCGTTATTATTTGGACAGAACTAAAGGTTTCAGGCAGTCTCAGCAGTTGTTTGTTTCTTTTGCTTTGAGTTCTCAGGGCAAGCCTGTATCAAAACAAACTATTTCAAAGTGGATTGGGTTTTGCATTGCTTTCTGTTATTCCCATCATGGCAAGGAGATTCCAGCTGGGATTAGGCCTCATTCCACTAGGGCTACTGCCACTTCAACAGCTTTTTTGAGGGGAGTGGCAACCAAGGATATTTTGGAGGCAGCTACTTGGAGTTCTGTGAATACTTTCTCTAAGCATTATCACCTGCCACTTTACTCTAAGTCCAGGGCTGGTTTTGCCACTGCTGTTTTGCAGGGCATTTTGGCAACTCCTGCTTCCTTGTAGTTAGCCATCCTCCCTTACCTCTGCTTTGGGATTCTACCCAAGTGTAAGGACTGCAGCAATGTGAGATGAAGAACATAGTACAGTTTTGTACCTACCATAAATGTAGATGTTCGAAGATCCACATTGCTGCAGTCCAATTTACCCTCCCTCCTTCCGCTCTGTAGTTAGAGGTGGTTGTGTGGGTTGGGTTGTACATTTTGTGTATATTGTATATATTGTACATATAGTTAGTGCAAGGGTGGTTGGTTGGTTGTTTGCTGTCTTTTGGTTTTGACCTTTATTTTTAGGGTCTTCTGACATCTGGGGCAAGAAAAGACTGAGGATATGACGCCGGTCATGCGCATTTGTACCCTGACGTTCTGACGTCAGTCAAATGCGCCCTGACCGATGTCAGCCTTATACTTTGATATTCGGGCCGACCGAGGACAGCGGACTACCCAAGTGTAAGGACTGCAGCAATGTGGATCTTCGAACATCTACATTTATGGTAGGTACAAAACTGTACTTTTCCTCTATGTGTATGGTTCAAGTCCATTTAAGTTAGAGGGCTTTTCCCCTTCTGAGAGTGTGAGTGACTCTGCTACTTTTTGACACTTTGTCTTTTTTCCTTAACATTATGTCTCAAAAACAGTAGAGTAAGCCTTTAGGCTTTAAGAAGTGTGAAAAGTGCAGTAAAAAGGTGCCTCTTGGCGATTCACACACTCTGTGTGTGTGTATTGTTTGAGGCCTCTTCATTTGCAGTCATATTCCATTTGCCACAATTTTAATCAGTGGGTATTAATGGAATGCAAAAATAAACTGATTTTGAAAGGCCTTTTGAAAACGCCTTTCTCTGAGGCTATTTCTTCTGATCCTTCTGAAAAGCCAACCAAAAGACCTTTTTCGGAGCTGAAGCAGAAAGCTCCGAAATTGGCAGACCCGAAGGCTCTATCGGAGCAGACATCTCCTTCCGGCTCCTAAACTCCTTCGAAGCGAGAAACTACATTGGCGCCGGTGACTCCCACCACTCATGGACACAGGAGTCGACCTCCTTCCTTTGAGAAGGTTTCTTCCAGGCTCTCTTCTCCACTTTAAAGTACGTCAAGGTCACCTACCCTGTCCACTAGATCTACTAGGAGTTTATCTGATGATGATGTGGATAGGGTCGTGCAAAGACTTTTAAAGACACCTGCTTTGGCAAGACTTCTCATGGATCTGAGCCCAAAGCAGTCAGAGCAGTCTCAAACCCCCTCTTCTGTGCCAGTTCCTCCGATCTGTCCTCCTGGTTCGAAGCCGGACGTTTCCAAGATCCAGGTTGTGTGGTTGTCTGGTCCAGGACCCTCAATCTCCTCAGTTCTGACATCTGCCCAGTGTGTCTCAGAGTAAGAGATCTCTGGGAGCTAACAATCCCCTGTCAGGTCTGTGGATTCTTTTCGTATCCCTTTGGATTTGACCATGCCTTTGGGAGCCTCAGCATGGGTGAGTTTGGCTCCTACCTCTGCTTCAGAGCTGCTGTCTTCTGCTCTGGAGATTTCTTTGGCTCCGACAACTTGTTTGTCGAATCCGGGGATTTCCTGTGAACTGGTGGGTCTGCTTTCGAGATAATGAGGAGGGCTTTGCCTTCTTCACAGTCTAGGACACAGTCTTTTTGAGTTCTTCCTCTCTCTTCAGGCGAGGTGTCTTTGTCTTCACACGAGCCCTCTCCACAGGTCTGGAGAGACGTTAAGCCTCAGGATGTACCTCAGAGTACTGCCTTCTCTTCTGAAACCTCTCCAGAGTGTCCCACTGACGAGGTTCCCTTGGAAGAGGACATGCAAGAGGAAGCATCTGGACTCACTGGAAGAGTCTATCTCATCTGACACCAACCTCGATGAAGCAGAAGGGTCCCCATGATCACCTCCTGATGTCTCTTTTGGAGACATTCTGGAACTATTAAAACAGAGAGGTGATTGGCAGTCCTCCACCCCTCTGACTGAGTTTTCGGTCTTCCTGAAGGCCTTTTCATCTCACCCATCAACTTCCTGGGTGACTCCTCCTTTTAACAAGCTTGTGGAATTAGTTTCACAAAAGACATCATAGACCCCACTCCTAGGAGGCCAAATAAATACATCACTCCCCCAAAAGAGAAGGGTTTTTTTACAAATGGTGTAGGAGTTGATGCCATGGTCGTGGTGGCGGCCACCAGAAAGGAACTGTCTGAGATGAGTACCTCTATCCATCCTCCTAATAAGGACTCTAGGACCATGGATAAATACAAGAAGCACATCTTCACTTCAGCGACCTTTGCTTTGCAGTCACTGAATTATCTTACTCACTTTACCAGACTGTAGAGGGACCTGATTAAAGAATTGTCAGAATCCCTCCAAGGAGCTGTAGCTGATGCAGCGGCAAAGAAAGTCAATGCACAGCTTGCTACCTTGAATTCAGTAGTCAACTCATCCATGAGGCTTATTTCTTATGTGACTGATGGAACGAGTAGGGTAGCAGGCTCAGATATATCTCTTAGGAAGCAGGCCTGGATGCATCTTTGCAATTTCACAGAGCCCTTCAAGTCTTCCTTCATTAACACCCCTTTTGACGGCTCACCCCATTTTGGGCCAGAACTGAAGGAAATGCTCACCAGGTGTGAACAAGAGGGTAGGGCCTAGTCTGCCATTGGAGTGCGTTTTTCCACTCCTACTAGACCTTTTCCCCAAAAAGTAGTGGAAGATATGGTTCAGAAAATCTCAGAGGTCTTACCAAGACACACAGGGGTGAAAGTTCCCCCCTGAGGTGGGCAAGACACACAGGGGTGAAAGTTCCCCCCTGAGGTGGGGGGGGGACAATAAGGGAAGACGCCACCCTCGCGACGGGGGGGGGGGGAGACCTAGAAAACCGAGGTTCCAGAGAATCTTTCTTTGGGAGACCTTTGTAGTGCTTCTGAAAGAATGCCTGATTGTCTGTCTCTGGAGGCAATCGGGAGGTGATTGTCCCTGCACCAAGAAACCTGGCTAAAGATAAAAAATGACAGATGGGTTCAGGACATAATATCAAGAAGATACATCATCCACTTCTCCTTTCCTAGCCTCAGAAACAAAGTGGTTCCAGATGTTCTACCCAGTCAAAAGAAACAAGCAACTATAGAAATCCAAAAGTTGCTAACAAAAAGAGTCATCTAAGAAGTCCCTGCAGGCCAAAGAGGATCCGGAACTTGCTCAAAATTCTTTTTATTTCCAAAAAGAGCAGGGGAATGGAGGCCCATCCTGGATCTCAGCAATTTGAACAAATCAATAAAGAGGACCAAGTTCCAGATGGTAACACTGCAGTCAGTACTTCCATTCCTGGAAAAAGACAATTGGATATGCTGTGTAGACCTTCAGGATGTGCACTGCCATATTCTAATGGACAGGAGGTTCTTGCACTTCTGGCTAGGAGCCAGTCACTTCCAGTTTTGAGCTCTGCCATTTGGTCACATCACAGTTGCAGAGTGTTCACCAAATGTATGTATAGTGGCTCACCTGAGACACAAAGGAATCCGCATGTTTCTATATGACTGCCCCAATCAGGCATTACTTACTCCAATTAAGAGATTATATCCTTCAGCTCTGCTCCTGCCTGGGTATTACTGCGAATTGTGACAAATCTCTGCTAGAACATCGCAAATCTTACTGTTCATTGGAGCAGAGATAAACACTACCAGTTAGATAACAAGTGATCACAAGACAGGGCAGACGACCTCCATCATCTTGTCAGAGTTCTTGTAAAGTCCAAAGCCACCACAAGACTATTCCTCCAGGTCCTAGGAAAAATGGCTGCTTCCATCATACTAAGTCGCGTAGCTCGCCTCCACGTGAGGGTTCTCCAGTGGATGCTGTTTGCTCAGTGGTCAGTCTTGGAGCTTTCACTGTCTCACAAGATCATGATAAGCAATGCCTGCAAGAAAGACCTCCAGTGGAGGATCCACTCACCATCAGTACTTCGAGGCCATCCCTTTATTCCTCCACAACCTCTGGCTACAGTGACCACGGACACTTCCCAGAAGGGAGGGGAGCACTTTCTCAGGAAGACAGTTCAAGGCACATGGCAAGATCACGAGGCTCACTTGCATATAATTGTCCTAGAGATGAGAGCAGTACTTCTAGCATTGCAAGCATTCTAGGACTCTCTTCCTATATGAACAATTGCAAGCAGATGGACAACATGTCTGTAGTTTGGTATATCAACAAATAAGGAGGAACTAGATCATACCCACTATGTCGAGAAGCTCTCGGGGTCTGGCATTGAGCAATAGCCTCCAACCGTTTTCTAATAGCAACGCACATTCCGGGGAAATACAACATCATTGCAGACATGCTGGGCAGAGACATTCTGTGGCCACACGAGTGGTCCCTCAATCGGAAAGTAACGGAAGTAATCTTCCGCAAATGGGGCCAGCCTTGCAGTGACCTTTTTGCATCACCCAACAATGCCAAATGCAGCAACTATTTTGCCCTGATCCCTCTAATGGGGGAGTCACCAAAGGATGCACTTGTTCACAAGTGGCTCCCCGGGACTTCTTTATGCCTTTCCTCCAATTCCTCAGCTCCTACAGAAAGCAAGTTTGTTGGAGACAACCATTATCCTAATTGCCCCTACTGGCCTCGTCAAATCTAGTTTCCCTTCCCTCAACCTCATCTCTAGGATGAACCCTGGATTCTGGACCCAGTTCCGAACTTTCTGACACACCCACCAGGGATAGGTTCATAGGTTCATAGGTTTATACTAGGCTATCTGCCCTAAGACATTTATAAGCCTAGCCCAAAGTTTTGTGGGTTACGCCACCCCTTATGTTAAAAAATACTGTGCCCATTAGTTTGTTGTGCCTCTGTCCAGCAGTGACACAGAGATGATTCCCGGGGTAAACCTACGATCTCCCATCCACCGGTCAAGATTTCTCTTGAACAGAGCCAGCGAGGTGCTCTACACACCCCTGAAATTGACAGCTTGGCTGCTCCAATTGCCAGGTTTCCATCCCTCCCCTCTCCAATGAAACATATCATTTTATCCTCCCATAAAACTTCTACTCTGAAGCTTTACAGAAGCAAATGGAAGAAGTTTGTCATATGGGCAGACTGTAAAAAGATAATTCCCTTTACAGCACCAGTTCATTCCATGCTACAGATTTTGTCTGAGATCTTCAGTGATGGAGCAGTGGCATCCTCGATTAAAGTTCAGCTAGCTGCAATCTCTAATTTTCATATAGGAAAAAATGACCGCCCTATCATGTCACATAGACTTTGCCAAACCTTCTTGAAAGGCTCTGTTATGCTAAGGCCTCCATACAAACATACAGTGCCACCTTGGGATCTAAATTTCATCTTATCCAACATTATATTTCCCCCTTTTGAGCCCTCAGCCACATGTGATATGAAATATCTGTCGTGGAAAACCCTGTTCTTGGTAGCAATTACTTCAGCCAGAAGGGTGTCCAAGTTGCAAGCCTTGTCCATTAAACATCCTTACCTAATCTTTCACAAAGATAGGGTGTCATTAAGCACTAATCCATGCTTTCTACCCAAGGTTGTGACAGAAAATATCCTTAACCAATCTATAGACCTCCCAGTTTTCTTTCCCAGTTTTCAAAACAAAGGAGAGTATTTCTTGCATCTCCTAGATGTTCATAGACAATTACATTTCTATTTACACAGAACTTTGGAATTCAGGAAATCAGACCAGCTTTTCATTTCATATTCTGATACAAGGAAAGGTCATCCAGTTTCAAAAGTCACATTATCCAAATGGCTTTCATCATGCACGTCCCACATTTACAATTCTAAAAAGAAAGCCTACCCAAATGTTCCTAAAGCTCATTCCACTAGATCTTTGGCCACGTCTCCTGCCTTTCATGCTAGACTATCATTAGGTAATATTTGTGCAGCAGCTACTTGGGAAGACCTCATACCTTTATTACTCATTACAAAGTGGATTTGACCTCTAGGAGTAGAGCCTCCTTTGGCTCTGTGGTTCTGAGGAATATTTTCCCATGAGCCACCCAAGAGTTCAGTTGCTTGGGACACGGTCCCACACGTGAGAATAAAGGCGAGATTGACAACATCACATAAAGAAGTTATGTTCTTACCGTAACGTTCCATGTGCATTGTCCATCTCGTCCTTTATTCTCACAACTCTCCATCCTCCGCCTGCCTAAACTCCTCGTAGACTGGTTAACAAACAGGTATTCAGTGGAGCCATATAACCTTAGAGAATAAACCCTTCTCAGTCTGCTTCTAATTTTGTGACAGTAGGTATATCCATTTTTCTATACATCAGCAAATTGCTACCATGTGAACCCTTTTTATGTGTTGCTGAGAAGGCAAACAATAGTAGTAGTGAGATTGAATATTTTTATCTGAAGAAGTTTGATCACTGATCAAACGAAAAGCGCTTCATATTGACTGTTTTTACAAGTGAATAAATCTTAACTTTTGGCCGTGGACTCAGTTTCCAGTACATTTTTGTTGTTTCATAGTAACTAGGAGAATGCATTATGGGTAAAGAATGGGCCTACAAACTTTGCTGAAGACCTCGAGCTGGAGTATTGCCCGAGATGGATCCGACCCACATGTGAGAATAAAGGATGAGATGGACAACACACATGGAACATTACAGTAATAACATAACTTCTTTTTTTGCAGCATTTAGAAAATTACATTTTAAAGCTAAAAAATATAGAGCCGTATTTATGGCATTTATATTAATGGCTGGGTGGCAAGTGTTGACATCACTCTGTGTTCCACTTTTAATTATGCTGGATTAGCGTAGGTAAGTAATTGTGTATTAGTTAAATAATTGCTAAACTGTTTAATTAACAGGCAAAAAAACTAATGATTATTTTTTTTGCTAAAACAATTAATGTAACGTTTGGCAAAACACTAATGATAATTCTTTGCCAAACAATTAATTTAAGAGTTTGGCAATTGCTTAACTAATATACAGTTACTTACCTGCATTAAGCCAGCATAATTAGAGTTGGAACCCAGAGTGACGTTAACACGTCCCACCTGGCTATTAATATTAATGCCATAAATATGACTTCTTGTTATCAGTCTTTCGCATTTGGAAGATATCTGTAAAATGTTGTCATTTTCTAAAGGCTGCAAAACAAATTTTTCTTTTTACACAGAAAAATGTTCGCATGCATAAAGATGTATATGAACATTTTTTTGAGTGAAAAGAAAATGTTGTTTTGTGCCATTAGACATGCTCTTTAAAGCTTGAGTTAGCTCTGTTTCATATAATTCAGTTTCAACTAGTGCACTTTGCAATATTCAGTGTGTGAATCTGAATTGTATGTTATTGTTTTCTGTGTTTTATCTTTTTTTAACCAAAAGTCAATTGTTTTCATTTTTAACTTGGTCTGGTACCTTACCCTCACATTAGTGGGAGAATTGTGAGTTGCTGCAGGATCTGAAACTCATTTCTTTCATTTCTACAGCTTTTTACTGTTTGTATTTTACTTGGGCTGGTGGCCTTAGTCTTGTAGTATAACTCATAATACTGAGAGAATTATGAATTGCTGTAGGACTGGAGCCTCATATATTACATTTCTACTGCATTTCTGTTTTATTTTACTTAGTCTAGGAATCTTAGTCTTGTAGTATCACTCGCTAAAGTGAGAGAATTGTGAATTGCTGCAGAATCTAAGCCTGATTTGTTACATTTCTGTTGCATTTTTTCTGCGTGCATTTTACTTGCTGTGGGGACCTTAGTCTAGTCTTGTAGTGTCACTCACATTGGTGAGAGCATTGTGAATTTCTGCTGGATCTGAGACTCTTTTATTACATTTCTGCTAATTTTCTCTGCATTTTACGTATTCTTCTAGTATCCCTCACAATAGAGAGAGATTTTTAAATTTCTGCAGGATATGAGTCTTATATATACATTTATACTGCATTTTTCTGTTTACTGGTTGGATTCCTCTGTAACTCATCACCTATATCCTGTACTGACTTGTGCAACAGTGGTTTGCAGTGCCCTTTATAGAAGGAGACACCTAGAATTGTAGTTTTTCATATAAAATGTCCTGTGCTATTTTCTCAAGTATCTAGCTGAGTGTAGAGCAGCAAGTTTGTCTGCTGAGAAGCATTACCCCAAGAGTCTTGTTTTTAGATCAATCCTAGATGTCCTCTTCCAGCCCAACAACTCTAAACTTAGTTTCATCACCCATCATAGATCACAAAAAAGAGGACCCACTCCCATGGATGTGCACTGTATAAAGACAACGCTGCCTGGCACACACAAAACCACATCTCACAATGTTTCATCCTCTAAGCTGTTAAGGCAAATTGACTCTCATCCTAGTATATTGGTCATTGAAGATTATATGGTGTGACACACTGATGCCTCCCTCACCAGGCTGAGCAAGGAGACATAGTAATTTGCCTATCAGGGGCAAAGGATCCACCAGATCACACATGCACTCGGGACACTGAACCACAACTACCAGTATGACTCTGTCATAGTCCATGTGGGTGTTTATGACCTGAGATGTACCTCTTAGACTATATGAAAAAAAGGGGAACACTTCACATAATCGAATGACTGAAATCTCGAATTTCATATGGTCGAGACCATATGATCGAGATTTTAGTAAATTGAATGTGTGTAGTGTTCAGAAATAAGACTTTACTTACCTTAATACATTACGTGCACACAGAGACAAGTAGTGTTGCATGCTCTGTGTGTACGTAATGTTTTATTTGTTTTGCGGTGTTGGCAGGAAATGAGAAATCTCCCGTTTTGCGCTTCCGCATATAGCACAAGACGGGAGATTTCCCATCTCCCCACTGTAGCGCGATCTTGGAGTTGGTATATTTAAGTAGGTGGGGTGTGGGGGGTGCAGGGGGGCTTCGCCCCCCTGCAAAAGTGAAGTTTGTGTTTTTTTTTTTTTTTTGATGGTTTCGCTTCAGAAGTTCGAGTTTCCGAAACTCGAGCTTTTGGTTTCGGTTATTTGCAGTTTGAGATTTTGGCAATTCGATCTTCTGAAGTGAATCCGAAGAGAGACATGATGGAGCTTTCAGACCGTGTCCCAGGCACGTATGAGCCTAGCATTAGTAGCATTCTGTCTTCTCCAAGAATGATACCACAATATAAACAGAAAATGATTGACTTTAACAACTAGATTAGTTACGGGTGCCATTCTAATGGGGTCCAGTATTTGTCAGCTTGAGAGAACATGATCAACAGACCACACTGCTTTGCCTGGGATGGTCTACACCTGTCTCTACTAGGCTTTCAGATATTGGTCAAAACATTATCCACTCTTCTAGTGCTTTTTTTAGGCAACATCAGTCTGATAAATCTCCCAACATAGCAAATTTTACACGTGATGAAAGGTGTTACTGCTCAGTGTGAGCAATTGCAACAAGAAGCTCTGCTCCCTGGAAGCACTCCTCACCCTGGAAAATGTTGGCATCTCAGCAGTTACTGAAACATGGTTTAAAGCTGCAGAAGGTACCCCAGCAGTACAAGGCTATAATGCCTTCTGTACATTTAGACCAGCTACTATACAAGAAGGGACAAAAGGTAGAGGTGTATGAATCTACATAAAAAGTAAGCACACCTCAATAGTGATCAAACAATATGACATGCTTGAGTTACTCCACGTCCAACTAACGTTAGGTAATGTCCAATACCGTATCCTTGCTAACTCTATATGTCCGAGGATAACCATACCACATACTTGAATGTACTGGAGTGATTCACAGTTCAGCCCAACACCATATTCATAAGTGCTTTCAGCTATCGCACCATAAATTAGAAAGTATACAAAACCACTAACCTGCAGGCTCAAAGATTCCTGGATATTGTCAATGCAAACACCCTGGAATAGCTAGTCTGTACACGTGTTTGTAGTGCTGGTATCTTGGATTTGCTAATCACAAATATGAGGGAAAGTTGCATACCTCCTTGTGTAAAGTCCTCACCGGTCGTATCAGATTACAAAGATGTACCCCTTGAAATAAATCAAAAGGCTGAACTCCCAGCAAACCACAGAACCTTTAGGAGCTTTTCCAACGCTAACTACCTGCTATTAAATGGAGGCATGGCTAAATTCCAAGCTCCCTAAACTCAGAGAACATGGTGGCCTATGCGGAAGTATTTATGGAAACCCTGCATAAGCATGTAAGTAACTGCATAAAAACAGCAGCACCAAATTGAAATAAAATGAGGACAAACTCCAAAAAGAAGTCCCCTTGGTAAACTCCCAGTATAAATAGGTTGTACAGCTAAAGAAAGAAAATCCTGTCCAGAAATAGGAAGGGCTAAGCCCAAAAGACAAAAAAAACTCCCTCAGTCTCAACAGGCAACTCAGGGAACAAATCAAGTCCAAAACCAAAATACCCATGCAGGCAGCTACATAAAAGACCAAAATGCTGTTTCTATCACTAGTTTATTAAACTTTAAAAAGTACATTTAGCAGTTTTGTCTCTCCACTAGAGTCTTCATCAGAATAAATACACATTCAACTGACAAGATTTAAATACTCCAAGAAATAAACATGATTGGATGAACAATAAAATAATTAAATAGCTCAATCACACAATAAAAAATTTAAAGAAACACTGCAGTGAAAAAAATACTGCTATAAAAACAGTACGTGAATGCACTCAGTAAGAACAGTAAGAATACTGCATTCCATGAACAGAATTGTATTAAATGTTCCAAAGGTCACATCCATGTTAAAATGCAGATCAGAAAGACACTACAAAAAATTTACATGAAAATACACAAATAAAAATATGATAAAACCTTTTGTTGCCTTTTGTAAACTTATTTATGAACTACATTAAAAACACATCAGGAAACACATAAAGAAACCTTTGGGTAAGGAATTAGTATTTCAGTGCTCTAAATTTAAAGGCAGGGGTTAAGCATAGATGGTCATTTAATCCAAGGAGCATGCAGGTGTTTAACAATAGCTGCCAAATAAGTTCATGGTATTCCAGATTAGTCTCCTATTCCCCTCTTCCATTAGGTATAACCTCTTCAAGAACCCAAAACATAAAGTTTCCTTCCTTACAAGTAATGGTATGTCTGTACAGAACATTAGTGTTCCTCTTCCTGTTGATATCATATAGATGTTCATACACCCTTTTCAGTTCTTGCTGTGTCTTGCTCACATAGAAAGAGTAACAAACTAGGCAATGGGCTAAATAAACAACACTCTTTGTATAACAGTTAAAATACTTAGAACCTCTCAACATTAATTTCAGATGAGGAATAGATACTTCAAAGCCATTTGTCATGAAAGGACATTGTTGGCACCCGCCACACTTAAAAGTACCCTTTTTGGCCATGTTATTCACCCCAGTGGTAAAACCAAATCCACTTTCAAAGATGTTCTTTAAATTAAAACCTCTCTTAAAGCTAAACATCAGGGGTGTAGAAAAAACTTTGGGGTTATTGGGCATAGCAGCAAATAAGTCCCAATATTTAGATGTGATATTCTGTATGTCCAACATATCCTGATTGTAGTTTAGAACTAAAAAAAAGTCCACTTCCACTCAGGTCATTTGAAGTTGCTTCTATCTGTTAAACACTATGAGAGGTTATCTCTTAAGAGGAAACCTAAAAACAACTAATTAACTGTAAAAACTTTTCACCCCAACCTTGTAATATTTCATCTTTGAGAGAGGTGGTGAGGGTCTTGGGAAAACCTCTAGTTAAAAACAGGGTCTCAGTATAATCCAACTCATTCACCAAATCATCCTGGAGAAAAGTCATTCTGGCTGCTCTAACTATTTGACCCTTCACAGTGTTCTTCTGGTGAAAGGGGTGATTACTACTATAATGTAAATAAGAGTTGTAAAAATGTTCCTTCCTGTATAATTTCATGATAAACCTATTATTAGAGAGATCCTTTACATTCCTAGCATCCAAAAAGTGTACATCACTCATTTGTACTTGTGACTGAAAACAAAAAAGTCAGTGGTACTATAAATAAAGGACATAAAGGCATCATTGTCCTTTACCTGGCCGTTCTAAACATTAAATATGTCATCCATGTAACAAAAGTAAGATTTATTAACATTTTTGAAATGAGGTGATGGGAAAACAAAATGTTGCTGCTAATATAGCAACACAATGTTGGTAAATACAGGGGTGCAAACAGCACTCATGACAACACCATCCATTTGTTTGCAGTACTAGCCTTCAAAAAATACAGAGTTGTTTTTGAGTACCATTTCAGTGTTTTCCTTGGGTCTACTTTAGTAAGACGAAAACACAAACTCTCGAACGCCCACATGAGCGATTAATCAGAAACTCGAAAGTGGTATTTTGGGATCGCAGAACAGTGAAGATTGGAATATTTGCCCTTTCCTCACTGTAGTGTAATCTCGGAGTAGGAATATATATTTAGCGGGGATGTGGGGGGCACAGCCCCCCACAATACCAATTTCCAGTTTTTGATTATTTGCTCATGTGAGCATTTGAGAGTTTGCGTTTCTGGTTTTCTGACCTAGACCCTTTTCCTTAACTAGTCTGAAATCATTCAAGGACAGAAAATCAAAGTCAAGCAAGATTTCTTCAAACCATTGTAAGCCTGCAGAATGTGGGATTACAGTAAACAGGTTCTTTATATCAGCAGTAAAAAATACATAGGTTTAAAGTAAGTTTAGTTAACCCATCTTAGTCAAAAAATCCTACAAATCGACTAAAATATGTTTGTATAAACCATGAAAGGGTTTAAGTTTTCTGTCCACAAAATTGGCAAGGGGTATGTGTTTCTGAACCTGCAGCAGCAGCAGCTTTAGGTCTTAAGGGGAGTCATCAACATATTTATGGGCCATAGGTATTCCAAAAATCACAGGAATAAAAGGCTTTGAAACTTTAAGAAATTCATAAAATGTCTTATCAATAGCCCCTTGTAATAAATTCTATTCAAGGTTCATAGGTTCATAGATTAGTACTAGGCTAAGTGCCCTTGTGGGTCATTTTAAGCCTAGCCAATTGCCTCATGTGAGAATCAAACTCTGCACTTTGTGTGTCTGTAAGGTAAACACCTTAACCATTATAACAACCTCCCACCCCTGGCCAAATGAGTTTTTCTGTATGCCATAAAAATCTCATTACTTGAAACATGGGAGTATCTGCAGTCACTGTTCATTAACTGCAGTATTTTTGCTGAGGAGATCCACTGTTGCATAACAACCACTCCTCCCCCGTTGTCCAGCTTCATGATCCTCAAATCGTTATTATTACTAAGGTCCCCTAACACCAATCTTTTGTCCTGGGAAAGATTACTATTATAACGCTTTTTGGTTTTCATAAAAGTTCTAATGTCATTCTCAATAAGTATCTCAAAATTGTATAACATTGGGTGTAACGGTGAATTGAAAGTCCACCAAAGCCAGCTTCGATGCAAAAATAGCCTCCTAGGCTAAAGAGAAACATAAGGTATTTCCACTTATGTACACAGACTTAAGGGGAACACCCAACACTGTGCTGAACTAATAGTGAATGCAGTGGCATAGCTGGTGGGGGGGGGGGGATGGCAGAGGGGCGGTCCTCCCCGGGCAGCACTTTTGGGACTGTCACATTTACATTAACTTTAATAGTTTAATTTAAAAAAAAAAAGGTTTTTAAGGGTGGTGTTCTTTAAGGACAGTCCCATAGCTGGTCCAGTCACATCACATGTATGTGTGTGTTGTCACATAGATATCCTGTTGATGTTCTTCGTGTTTCACTGTTACAGTCATCACATTTGGGTTATCCTTGCCAGGGTAGCCCTCGGCCGGCCCAAATACCAGAGGCTTAGTATTTCTGCGTCGGCTGCTGTCGCTTCAGGACTGACGTCAGGTCGTCAGTAGTATAAAGTAAAGCAGCCGATGCCATTACATCAGTCTTTCTTGCCGTGGAGCCTGAAGCAGAAGGAGTTTGCACGAGTGCCGCTCGGCCGCTACCTGAGTTTCGTCTGTCAAATTGAAGCTGAAGTCTTCTAAAGCGGCGGAGTACCCCGTTGGGTTTCCTTTTTTCTTCCACTAACCAATATCAAAAAAAGTTAACAATTGTCTCGCGGGTTCAGGCACCTAGGCGGTGCGACAACCCACTGTGAGACAACTGGATGTGGACAGATGGCAGTATGGAAGTTTAGCTGCAGTGACAAATGCCTGCAGACAATTCCCTGCGAAAGAAAGACCCCTGCACCTAACCACAGGTGTGAGACAAAACCCTGTATGTGATCTACACTCGCCCCTAGAAAACACTGTGTGCAACTAACACTGTAACATGTGCCTAGAATAGGATGCCAAGTGGGCATTAAAGTGGTACACTGAAACCTGTGTGCTGTGGCACATTTCTATAAGCTATGATTATATCATGGTTTAGTATGCACCAAGCACTTCCCACATTACTTTACATTTTGCATTAATAAAGGCTTTGCCCACAGCACACAGGTTTCAGTGTACCACTTTAATGCCCACTTGGCATCCTATTCTAGGCACATGTTACAGTGTTAGTTGCACACGGTGTTTTCTAGGGGGCGTAGTGTGTAGATCACATACGGGGTTTTTGTCTCACACCTGTGGTTAGGGTGCAGGGGGTTCTTTTCTTTCCGCAGGGAATTGTCTGCAGGCATTTGTCACTGCAGCTAAACTTCCATACTGCCATCTGTCCACATCCAGTTGTCTCACAGTGGGTTGTCGCACCGCCTAGGTGCCTGAACCCTTGTCTCGCCTGTGGAAAGCAAATAACACACTGAGACTTTCATTCTTACTGCGTCACTTGTTTAGGCCTAGACCAAGATGTCCCCCATTATTACTTCTGTGCTTTGTTCAACACCAGAACTATCCATTTTCGGGCCCTTAATTGTATCTAGATATTTTCACTTACAGTACTCAAACTCCAATATGGCTTTGGTAAGCCATCCGACAGCAGATCTTCCAAAAAAACATAAAGATAAAGACAGAGACAGACTGCACAGGTCCAAACCTACTGATGACGCTCCTGTTAAGCTAGTCGTCAGTTCTCCGGTCCTCAGTGAGGCGCTTTTGCAGCCCCTGATACCCACTTCTGTGGATTTGCAGGCCGCTACTGAGACCCTTTTGGAGTCCAGTATGCTGCAAAACTCTTTTTTGACTAAGGATCCTGTAGACATATCTACCTTGGATGGGTCCAGAGCCACTGAGCAGGCACTGGCTTCCAAGGAAGCCCTTTGCACTACCGATGCTCGACACAAACTGACTTCTTTCACGACTACCGTTCTTTCGAAAACAACTGAGTTTCTTAGGCCCAGGGTACGAACCACACCCAAGAAACTGACGACTCAATCTCAGGCACCTGCGTCCTTGCCTCAGTCTCAAATGCTTAAAAGGGTGGAAGACCTTATTATGCTGATCAGGGGAAGCCAAGCTACCCCCTCCAAAAGGAAAAGAGATCTGTTTCCTATAGTTTTGTCTGAATAAGAGTCTGATGACTCTGATGCATTGATTGGAAGACATGCAACCCCTCTTTACTTTTGAGGATTCTGATGCAAAGGAGTCCATCCCTTCAGCCTCTTCCCCCAGAGGATGTTTCCTTTGGGGAACCCTTCATACCTTAAGGGAGCATTTCCAATGGGAGAGTCAGGACTACCCTCAGTCTAAAAAAAGACTCAGGAAATTCTTAGATCTTCCACCACACAGACCCTTGGCTACGCCCCCAGTCCTGGATGTTGTGGAGGATGTTTTCCTGGAACCTAGCTTGACTCCTGACACCCTCTCTCCTGCACCCAGAAAACCAGACGGGTACTATAGAGTCCCTGACTCACACAAATTTCTTTTTAAAAATCCTACTGCTGACCCTGAGGTAATTTCTCAAGGGGCTAAAGGGATTAAAGCAACCTCTGCTAAGAATCCCATCCCCGCAGATAGGGATTCCCGAGCACTAGACAGATGGGATAAAAAAGTATACACCTCTGCTACTCTTGCTGTCAGGGTACTAAATTGTCAGTTCCATGTGCTAAAATGTCAGCAGTATACCCTGGAATTCCTCAAACAAAAAATGTCTTCCTTTCCTGCTTTTGCAAAATCTAAAGAGTTACAAGAGTTAATGCATTCCGCAAGTCAAGTAACTAAACGCACCTTGCACTGTGGTTTTGACAGCCTAGAGACTTCCTGCAGGGCAGCAGTAACTGGATCTGTCATTAGAAACTATGCATGGCTTAAGGAACAGCCCTTGCTAGACCATGTCAAATCTAAATTGTTGGATGCCCCCTTGCACAAAGACAAATTATTTGGCACTAAGGCAGAAGAGGAATCTACGCAGACAGTTAAGGATTTCTTACAGGTCCAGCCACCCAGATTCAGCAGGCATTGCCCCACCCAAGCACTGGTTCTTTCCTCCTCCCACTAAGCCAGTCCAGCCCAGGCCCCAGGGAAACAGACCCCCCCCCCCCAGACAGCAGCCACAGGGAATGCAGAGATCTAAGCAGTGGGCTACCTCCAGTTCAAAACCAGGGAGTTCTAAGCCACCCCATTGTGGTAAGAACTCACAGTGACTCTCCTCCCCCACCCTCTGCCCATCTTCACTTACCCCTAGGAGGAAAACTCTCTTTTCATGCAAGCACCTGGGCCACCATTGTCAACGACCACTGGGTTCTCAACATAGTGTTCCAGGAATGCAAATTTTCTTTCCACACCCTTCCAATCCCAAAAGGGTTCCCAGATCTCCCTCCAAACCAGTGGGCAGAGGCTCAAAAGCAAGTCCTTTCCCTCCTTTCTATGAGGGCAGTAGAGCATGTTCCTGCACAACAGGTAGGCCAAGGTTTCTACTCCAGACTTTTTCTGGCGCCCAGAAAAGAGGGCACCTGGTGCCCCATCCTCAAGCTATCCAGTCTAAACATCTTCCTGGTAATCACAAAATGCAAAATGCTCACCCTCCAGCAACTGCCACCCATGCTCTCCAAGGATGCTTGGCTAGCCACCCTAGATCTAAAAGAGGCCTACCTCCACATTCCTATCAGGTAATCATGCAGGAAATTTCTCTGTTTCAGGGCAGGATCTCAGCACTTTCAGTTCTCTGTGCTTCCTTTTGGCTTATCTACTGCTCCCACAGTTTTCACAAAATGTTCTGGCTCTGGCCATTGCCTTCTGCAGACAAAGGAATATCCAGATTTACCCATACTTAGAAGACTGCCTAATTCAGGCAGACAGCCAGCAAAAGCTGCTTAAGCACCTGGCTTTTGTAAAGTCCGTACTAACCTCCCTGGGGTACACAATCAACAAAAAGAAATCCAAACAGGTGCCCAACCAAAGGATTATATTCCTGGGAGCAAGCCTGTACACAGCATCCCAGATGGCATTCCATACACCAGAAAAGCAAATTTTCCTGACAGCCTACTTCTCTCAACTAGCCACCAGACCCCAGTTATCTGCAAGGAAGATCCTGCAAGCTCTGGGGTTCATGGCATCTTGCATACTACTCATTCCATATGCCAGACTGCATATGAGGAAACTTCAGTGGTACCTAAAAAGCCTTTGGTGACAACACTCTCAAGACCTAGAGACTTTTATACCTATAATTCCTTATCTCAGAAAATATTTTCTTTGGTGGGTAACAGCATGCTCCCACAACAAGGGACTACATTTCTCACCACCCCCCGCTGCCCAGACCCTCACCACAGATGCATCAGACTATGCCTGGGGTGCATACCTGGATGGCAGGTGCATACAGGGCCAATGGAGCCCGCAGCAAATCCCACTGCACATCAGTCAAAAAGAGATGATAGCTGTCCAGCAAGCGTTGATAGCTTTCAAACCCCTTCTCTCCCCAGGGGCTCTCCTGATCAAAACATTCAACACCACTGCGATGTGGTATATCAACAAGCAGGGAGGGACTCACTCCTACCCTCTATGCAGGCTGGCCATGACTCTTTGGCACGCAGCCTCTGCCATGCATCTGCACCTGTTAGCACAATTCCTACCAGGTTCTCTCAACTCTCTGGCAGACCAATTAAGCCATAATCTTCTGGACCCACACGAGTGGCAGATCAACAGAAGAACCTTCACCCTAATAACTCAGAAATGGGGCACCACGAATGTTGACCTCTTTGCCTCCCACACCGACCATCAACTCAGCAAATTTTGCACCAGGGAGCATCACTACATGGCTTGGAAAGTGGATGCCTTTTCCTTCCCCTGGGTCAATCTATCGGTCTATGTCTTTCCTCCACTACCTCTCATCCCCAGGGTACTGCTCAAAATAAAGGAGGAAAAACCAAGAACAATTCTTATAGCTCCAGACTGGCCTCGCCTGCACTGGTACCCCTTGCTGCGCAGCCTGTCCCACTGCCACCATGGCATCTACCTCAGATTCCAAATCTCCTGACCCAGTGGGAAGGGGAATTCATGCATCCCCAATTGCAGACACTGAGTTTGGCAGTTTGGCTTATTCCCTAACCCCAACCTCAGTAAACAGGTTCTACATGTTATACGTGAGGCCAGACGCCCTAGCACTAGAAAATCTTATGCTGACAAATGGAAAAGGTTCTGTACCTGGATTCAGGCTAAGGGAGCCAATACGGCACAGCCCTCCCTCCCTCTCATCCTGGATTACTTAGCTGACCTACTAGGCAGTGGCCTTTCTTTCTCTTCTATAAAAATTCATGTCTCTGCTGAATCTGCTCATTTCCCCACTGAGCAGCCCCTTTTCTCACAGCCTTTGATCAAACAGTTCCTAAGAGGGGCTAGCAACTTAAAGCCACCCAGAAAAGCACTAACCCCAGCTTGGGACCTTAACTTTGTGTTGGAAAAGCTCACCCTGCCCCCTTTAAGCCAGCTTCTTCTGCAGAGCTAAAATTTCTCTCCTGGAAGACAGCTTTCCTTCTGGCCATCACTTCAGCCAGAAGAGTCATGGCTGTGGAACCCTTCATCATCTTCCATGCTGACAGGGTATCCCTCAGAACTAACCTGTCCTTCATGCCCAAGGTGGTGTCCAGTGTGGCTTTCAACCAATCCATTCATTTGCCCACCTTTTTCTCTAATCCCCCAGAATGAGGGGGAAAGGATCCTGCACTCTCTAGACGTGCACAGACAGCTCAAATTCTACCTAGACAGGACTAAATCCTTCAGAAAGTCTGATCAATTGCTGGTTAGTTTTTCTACAGGGGCAGAAGGCAAAGCCATCTCCAAACAAACCCTTTCCAAATGGATAGCACACTGCAATAATTTCTGCTAGGAAACAGCATGGAAAGCCCCCCCCCCAGGGGGTCAGGACACACTCCACTAGAGCAGCCTCCACCTCAGCAGCTTTCCTCAGAGGAGTCCCCACCTGGGACATCCTGGAGGCTGCCACCTGGACATCTGTTCACACTTTTACCAAACATTACCATCTGCCTCTCTTCTCCAAATCCAGGGCAGGGTTTGCCTCTGCAGTATTGCAGGGCATCCTAGCCAGCCCCTAGTTTCCTTGGCTGCCTCCACCCATTTCCTCAGCTTTGGGAATCAACCCAAATGTGATGACTGCAACAGTGAAACACGAAGAACATAGTACACTTACCATAAATGTAGATGTTCGAGTGTATTCACTGTTGCAGTCCTGGTTTCCCTCCTTCCATCCCCCTTTTCTTCTCTTTCCTTACAAGGGACATATTGGTATTTACTTTTTACTGGTGGGTTTCTTCCACCAGAACCTGGCTCCTACTTGTGGCCCTCTGACAGTTTAGGGCAAGAAAAACTGATGTAATGGCTTGGCTGCCTTACTTTATACTACTGACGAACTGACATCAGTCCTGAAGTGACAGCAACCGATGCAGAAATACTAAGCATCTGGTAATCAGGCTGGCTGAGGGCTACCCTGGCAGGGTTAACCCAAATGTGATGACTGCAACAGTGAATACACTCGAACATCTACCTTTATGGTAAGTGTACACAACTGTACTTTGCTGGACGCCCATGTGTACAATTTTCAATTTTACAGTACATGCTTTTTATTGCTGCCGTTCAGTTCAAGTAAGAGAATTTTCCTGCTGCTGCTGTTCAATTCAAGTAAGGGAATTTTGCTGTGCGTGTGTAAGGGAATTTTTGCTGCTGTCATTCAGTTCAAATAAGGGAATTTTTGCTGCTGCCGTTCAATTCAAGTAAGGGAATTTTTGCTGCTGCTGTTCAAGTCATTTGCCATGTGTGTGTATAAAATGCCCAAGTTAGGTATACTTGGTGGTTAGTGTTACTCAGGCTCAAACCCTGTAACTTAGGTACAAGGTATAAGAGCTTTACCCATACCACTACTTGTGATTCAAGGAGTTGAGTCCATAGCTCTCAACTGTTCAGATTTTCGCAGAATGTCTGGAATATTTGGCTTATACATTTGGCCTTTTTCTCTTAAAGTTTGTGGTTTTCTGGCAAATCAGTGAGAACTGTTAAGTTTCAGTCTTCCTGTCTTTCGGAAAACACATGGCAACACAAAACATTTTATTTTAGCAACTTTCTAAGATTATACAAGCAATGTTTAAAATATGTCCATGGTTTGGAGCTTTTGTCTCTCCCCCCCCTGTAAATTTTGGCTTTTTCCAGATTTATTGTGCTGCAAAGTTGAGAGATATAGTTGCAGGTCAAGTGGATTTTACAAGGAGCTGAGAGCTTCAGGGGAAGAGAAGTTTAGTGTTGCTTATACCAAGTCTGTTTGCATTCTTAGTAGCACAACAAGTAGTGTACTTGCTTCTTAGTAGCACAACAAGTAGTGTACTTGCTTTTGATGCAGAAGGCTGTGGGTTCTACTCCCACAGTCTGTAGATGGATTGGTGATACTGTACTATGTTATACTTTAAAGGGGTAGATGCTGCAGTACTGAGAATGTCCTCCTTTGGAGAAGATACCTAGTAAATATGATCCTGTCCATTCCCTATTGCAGTATCACTAGCTTATGATTTTTTTAATGTAACATAGGCAATTTATTCATCAAGGGCAACATGCACTTTATTTGTAGATGAAACAATGAAGTATAAAGTTGGTTTGCTAGCAGCAACCTCTTCATTGGTTACAGATCTCTTTAATGTGGAATTATTTACATGACTTTTACTTCTGCAGAGATTGTGCATATTTACTGATATTGGTGAATTGTAATGACAGAAATTTTAGTAGAATTTTATGATGGAAATGTTCTGAATTGGACAGTTTTGTCATTATTGGTTCACACATTTTGTTTCATTGCTTACTGGAAAAATGTTCAAAGCAATAAATTTAAAATACGCTCTAACAAGTGCGCTGTATTTTACAAGGAATGTAATTTAATACAGTCAGGAAGGTGAATCAAAGAACATATGTATGTTTGCATGGTCCTAAATATGTGTGCAAGGGGCCTATGATTTGAAAACAGCCCAAAGGTAAACGTTATCCCCATTGGCCAGATGCATTTTCTTTGAATATGGGTTTCAGTGCTGTTTCAATTAATGTGAGTTTCAAGGGCAGAGAAGTTTTAATGCTAAGTAACAAATGTTTTTAACATTTATGTAGTTTTTATTAAGGTTTTAATTTATGGTTTTAAGGGTTTTGTTTGAGAAACTTCCATGCAAAGGTTAATTAATCACATGTTTTTTATTGGTTAATAATGTAAGAGGATTAACAAATGGTATAAAATGAGTGGATTTAGTGGACTTAATTGATTCTGATGAAGTCTAATGTTATGGACAAAAGCACAATCATAATTTTTTTTATTTTGTGCAATTAATAAAAGTTTGGAACTTTGGATTTTCCATCTGGCTGCTGGCAATACTAGTTTTTCCTTGTTTTCCGTTGGTATGAAGTGACACATTAATAATTCTTGACAACCCTTCCTGTTTATACAGTGTATAGTTTCTTCCATAATATTTTCCAGTTTAGTTTCAAATCAGTTTTGTATTATTTTCATGAAGATCTTATAATCATTGTTATTCAATACTATCATTGTTTAAATTGTCTTTTATCTTCCTTCATCCATATGCTTTTAAGTATTCCTCTGCATAATTCTTTATACATAAACCTTCGCTTAACCGTTCATTCAAAATCTTTAAATATGTGTGTGTGTGTGTGTGTGTGTGTATATATATATATATATATATATATATATATATATATATATATATATGTATGTGTGTGTGTGTGTGTATATATATATATATATATATATATATATATATATATATATATATATATATATATATATATATATATATATATATATGCACACACACATATATACACACACACACACACACACACATATATTTATATATATATATTTTTTTCTTTTTGCCAGTCCCTTAAATTTTTATACATTTCATACCCTATTTCATCTGGGCCTGCAGCTGAATCTATATTTACTTGTTTAATACCTTATCTAGTTCATTTAACAATACCTCTTTTTCCATCTTCTTTTTTCCTGTTAACTTTTTTTTTTTACTTTCCCTGTTTTATCCACTAACTTCTTTTTTTCTTTAAACGTTTCTTGTACATATTCTACTACACTATTAATATTTTCCCGAATTCTTCCTATT
Source organism: Protopterus annectens (assembly GCF_019279795.1). Lineage (NCBI taxonomy): Eukaryota > Metazoa > Chordata > Ceratodontiformes > Protopteridae > Protopterus > Protopterus annectens. The sequence goes on along the minus strand of NC_056735.1, from coordinate 1,348,240,421 downwards.
TCTCCTTTTTACATTTTTTGTTCCTCTCATTATACTAATGTCTTCCTTTACTAATCTGCTTAAGTAACTAGATACTTCTTCTCTTCTTCCTTGTAAAAAATAATTTTGTGTATATAATAATTCTTGTATTTTTTCTTGATTTCTTTCATATAATTCTTTTTATTTGTCAAAATACTTTCTATCATTATGTTCTAAATCTTCCAGTGCATTGTTGTATGTTCTTTTATATTTTTCTTTCTGTACTTTTCTTGCGTCATATTATCACTGTAAAAAAAAAAAAAAAAAAAAAAAAACATTGTTTATATCTTTCCTTAAATATCATCCATCTTTCAGACCAATTTTTGTAAAATATTCTCATCGTAATATGATCTTTCCATAACTGTATTACTATCTCTTTCCTGATTCATTCCATGCTTTCTTGTTTATCCATTGTATTCATGTGCCTATTTTATATATTCCTTGTTTTTCTTTATCTGTAGCCATATTGTAAGATGATCAGAAAATCATGTTTCAACTACCTTCTCTTCTCCTATAACTAAACCTTCTGATACTACAAAATAATCTATTTCAGTGCTATGAGTGCCCCTTTTGTAATTCTATGAATTTTTGTCCCAAAGTTTTAAATTGCCAAATCTTATAACATCTTAATATTTTTTGTATCATTTCCTTTCTTTATACACTTCCCTCTTAGATCACAATTAAAGGCTGCTGTTATTATAATACTCATATTTATCACTACATAATCTAAAATCTGATTAAATAAGCTTTCCCTTTCTTTACAATTAGTATAAGCATACAATGTTAGAATTCTGTATACCTTCTTTTTTCTTTAAACATTTCTCCAGGAAAATTTCTATTGAAAAAACAGTCTCAAATATAATGTCACAAAATGTCTCTTTGTTAATAAGAAATTTTTCCATTTTAAATCTACAGTGGTTAACCTTCCCATTTTTGCTGAAGTTACATCTAATATCTTTACTGTATTTCTACAGAATACAGGTATTTCAAAACATCTGCCATTTCCCAAATTCCAGAAGATCTTTCCTCCCCATAGTTTCTCTGTTTGTAATCTTTCTTCATTTGTAAGATATCTTATGTTTTCTAATGTTTATTACATCTATATCACATGTATTACACGACTCTAAAATCCCTATTCTTCTTACTGTTTTCTTTAGACTGTTCACATTTACAGAAAGCACTCTAAAATTTTAATTTTCCTTTTTATTTAGATTTGTGGTTTCATAAGTTCATAGCGAATTCCTAGGCTAACTTTCTTAATAGGCCATTCTAAGCCTAGCCAATTTCCCTCCCAAAAGTGAGAATAAAACACTCTACATTGTTTCTGTGAGTCAAACACCTTAACCATTATACCAACACTCAGTCATTAGCTGTACATATTCTTTTTTATGCATGTCCTTTCTTTTTTCTTTTATACTTATCTCTTTACATTTTCTTTTTCTGTCCTTTACTATTTTACTAATATATTTTTCTTTTTCTTTTACATCCCCCAATTTATGTCTTCTTCTCTTTCCTCTATTATGTTTTTCTCATCTAATGTTTCTTCTGTTTCTATTACTTTTAACATTTCCTCTCTCTGTTCATTTTTTCCCAGTTTTTCTTTTTCCTTACTCTTATTTTCATTTTATAATCCACCCATAAATGCACAATTTTGTTACATTTACATTTCAGTTCACAAAAAATGTTTTTGTTTGTCCATAGTATTTTATGACACCTTTATTCCCTTCTATATTTATCATGCTTGGTCTATGTATCATTTTATGTATTTCTGTTTTTAACACAATATTACAGTCCCAGCCACCAGTCCATAAACTCTTTCTGTCAGAAACTTTTGCAATATCCAGTACTACTTTGTCTAGAGTTTTCAAATGAAGTTTCACAGTCTGTTTCTGTACCTCTGTTCAAAATTTTACATTAATTTTCATTTTAGTTTCCCTGTTAAATACATTTATCACATAATGGTTCCATGGGTTGCAGCCTTTCTTTTTTTCATATTCTCCAAGAAAGCTTTCCATTGAAAAAACAGTATCAAATATAATGTCACAAAATGTCTCTTTGTTAATAAGAATAAATGTTCTTGTGTCATGTGCTTTTACACCCAAAAGAGCTATTAAATTGTCCCACACTTCATACCTGTCCATTTCATTGTCTTTTTTAATCTGAATCCTTACCACATACTTCTGTTTTTCACTTTCTTCTGCCTTCTTTTCTGCTTCTCCACTTTTCCCTGCTTTTGCTTTCTCTGCATATGTTTTCTTTTCCATGTCATCACTATTTTTCAGGGTTGTCTATGCATCCTCCTTTTGTATTTTTCCATACTGTCCCCCAGGAAAGATTTTCCTTCATTTTCTGGTTCACTCTGCACCACCATTTCTTTAAGTAAATCACCGTGCAACCCTCCAGCCTGGAGAGTTGTAATTAATGCATCCGCCATTTGCTGATTCATCTCCATCAAACAGATTTCTTTAAAACATTTCCTCAGAATTCTGTACACATTCACCCATCTCAGTATTTGCTTTCTCCTCCATTTTATTCACCACTCCATCATCTCCTTCAGACTCCTTCTCCTTCCCTGTTTCTCGGGCCACCTCTGCACCTGGAATGAAAGCAGGAAATGCTTCTCCAAAATGGATCCCACTCACAACAATGATGAGTATGTTTTTTTATTGATATATACAATACATATTATTTACATTTATTTTCAAATCTTTATACATTATAAACATTAATTTAAGCATTCCCTCCCCACTCTTTTATCCACAACCAAAACATTATTTTCTCCAAAATCTTTATCAAAGTCGATTTTCCATTGTATTTAATTTCATTTAGTCTCTCATTCCGTTGAGTCCATGAAACCTAAAATATTATTCTGTCCATTTTCTTCACTTGTTCCTGTTTTCGTGCACCATAATAACCAAATTCTATTATGTCCATATATATTTGCTCAAATTTTAGCAAATTTTCACTCTATTATGTTTACATATTTCTTTCCACAAATTATTAACTCTTTCACATTTCAAAAACACATGCTCAGTAGTTTCAGTCTCCACATTTATTACATATTCTATCTTGCTTTTTTTCTTTTTTTTTTTTTATATGGCATATTTCCCGTAACTGACAATTTTCTAATAGACAGTCTCCATAAAAATCATTACATTCTTTAATCCTTTTATAGTTATTATATCTCATAATTATGGCTTTTTTTCTTCTCTATTTCTAAATCTTTCCATGGATCAATGCAATAAAATGATTTCATAATACTTAAGTACCATTCCTTTATATTTTTCTTACATATATTATTTTTTTATTTTGCATAACACTGTTTTGATACTCTTTCATTTCTTCATTTACAATACCTTTACTTCTTTTTTTAACTTCTATTCCTTCCCACAGTTCTTTGTCATTATAATATAGTATAATTTCTGTCATGTTTTTATTTTCCTTCGTAATTCCTTTTAATACCTTATATAAAATTAAAGATGCTGCATGTACTATTGGGTTTATTAAACCCAAGCCTCCTTGCTCTCCTTTTATATATAGAATCCCTCTCTTGACTGGATTCAGTCTAGAGCCCCATATGAAAGAAAGTATAATCGTCATTAATTCCTTTTCATACTTAATAGGAATCATATAGATGTTAGCAACATAAGCATTTTTTCCTGTTACCATGGTGTTCAACAAGTGTGCTTTTTTTCTATATGAAAATCTATATGATTTCCAAAAATTAGTCATATTCATTACTTCTTTGAGTATATTATCCTATTGTTGGTGTCTGTATTCATTCCTTCAAATAGTATTCCCAATATATCTATATATTTTTCATTGAACTCAGTACCTCTTATTATACCTTCAAAACCAAATCATTTACTTTTCTCTTCATTTATAGTTAAACCAATTTTTTTTATTTATATTTAATTTTTCATTTACTTTTTCCATCCATACTTTATTTTTAACAATTAATACAATATCTTCCACATAATTATACATTATTAGCAGTTGTACTTCCTTCATCATTTTGTATCCACCGCTACTTGACATTTTATTAATTTCTTTCACTGTTACATTCATAATTAATGAGAAAAGTTCACTACTAGCTGGGCAGCCCTGCTTTATTCCACATTGTTTTTATTTCTTCCCCAAGCCAGCAATTTACATTTAGTTTCTCATAGTTCCATTCATAAACAGATTTTACTACTTGTAATATTTTTGCTTACATTATATGCCTGTAAAATTCCCCATAAAGATTTATACTGAGTATTATCGTAGACTTTACTTATATCCCATATAATACCTTTCGCTTCTTCATTTTTATTTATGATATCATCAACTATTTCTCTTATTATCCATAATAACACTTGACTTCCTTTTCCTTTGCTTCGGAATACATTTTGGTCTATCCTTTTTTTTGTAACCTTTTTGTTGTTATTCTCATAAAAAGTATAATCCGTATTATTCAATGTTATAGGTCTCCAATTTTTATCTCCTCTTTAGTTCCTTTTACTAAATATAAATTTTATAACTCCTGTTCATATTTCTTTGTCTTAATTCCATTTTCTAACCATTCATTCATAATTTCTATAAACATTATTTTTGCCACTCTTTTATTTCTTTATACATACCATATTCAATTCCATCCAATCTTGATGCAGAATTCATGTTAATATATTTTACAATTTCATTCAGTTCTTTCATAGTTATTTTTTTCTAAATACTCATCTTCGTTATTTAATTTTTCACCTTTTAAATTTGTTCTATGTTTTCTTCTATTTTAACAAATAATTTCAATACATATTCTTTAATTATTTTGTATATTCCTTCTTGCACTCCTATTTTTGCTTACCTTCCTTATTTTTTAATTCTCTTATTTTTTCCTTCTTTTATCATTTTACTCAAATATGGTTCTACCTCTTATTTCTTTCCTTGTAAACAATATTTTTGTTTGTATAACAAGTTGTTAATTTTAGTTTGATTCATTTTATATATTTATTTCTTTTTCATAAAAGGAATATTTTTCTCTACTAAGTGTCTAAATGTTTCTTGACTTAATATCTTGCATCTCTCTTTTTCTTTTCTTACTTTATATTTCTCTTTAAAATTAAGCCGCCAAAGAGTCCAATTATCATAAAATTCTCTCATGTTCATTAATTTTTCCATAATTCTATAAGTTTTTTTTCTTCTAAATCTAATTCCTTTTCAGTAATTCTCTTTATTCATGTTCCTATTCTTATATATTTTTCATTGTCCTGTGCTTTAACCCATATAACCACATGATCTGAAAATCCAGCATACTTGATTCCTTTTTTTATAACTTTTAAACTATCAGATATTAAAAAAATAATCAATTTCTGTTCTAATTTAAATCTTTTTGTAGGTCCAGTGGTTATTCTCCCTTACACAAAACTGTCCACTTCACATAATTTCTTTAACCATTTTACCATCACAGTTGCTCTTATTTTTTCTTAAATTGCAGTTAAAATCACCTACAACTGTTGTTTGTCTTCCTGATTTTTCCCGATAAGGGGTCGCCACAGCGGAACTCCGGTCCGCAAATGATTGGCAGTAGATTTTTACAAAACGCCCAGCCTTCAACGAAGGCACGTCCATTTACGCGCGCATGTCTTTCGAACGCTGCCCAACATCGGGGAGGACATGCAGACTCCACACAGAAGGCACTCCCAAGCCAAGCCGAGAATCGAACGGGAGAGCCTCTTGCTGTGAGGTAACAATGCTACCGCCGTACCACCGCAGCATTCACAATGTCCTTATTTACACAAACAAATTCAAGAATATTTCTAAACATCCTTTCTATCTCTTTTTTGTTGCATATGCATATAAAGTTATAGTTCTATACACACATTTTTCCAACTCAATTTTTTACTGTAATTTGTCCTAGTTCCACTATGGTTACATCTAATATTTTAATGCTTTCTTCACATAATATACATACGTCGAAGCACATTTCTTTCCCCATGTTCCAAACTACCACACCATTCCAGTTTTTCAGTTTGTGTTCTTTTCTTCCTGTGTTAATAATCAGAATGCTTCTAAAACAATAATATGAGCATCTGCTGCAGCACACCATTGTAATATACTTATTCTCCTACAAATAAAGCCAATTCAAACTAAATAAACACAAAAAACTCCACGGTGAGGTAGGCAAGAATGAGTCAAAATGCTCCAGGAATCCAAGCAATAATAAGAATCCAAGCAATAGCGTACCACAGGTTTATTTGTCCGCTTTCATCAAACGACTTCCTCAGAATAATAACACAGTGAAAAAGCTCAACCTTATATACACACATTAATTAGCCAATAAAACAATTAAATTACAAATTTAATGACCATAAAAATCAAAATCAAGTAAAAAAGGAAGCTACATGTGACTTATTATAAATGCATAATTTACGATGTTTCAAAAAACATTTAAGATTAATAAATTCATTTAAACCTGGTATTTTATCTGATTTTAAATTGATCTGCCAAATGGCCTCTCTTTGCTCTAAAAAAATTTTTAAATCCCCCTCCCTCATATCAGTAGAACATACCTCTAATACTGAAAAAGAGAATTTCTTAAAAAGGGAACAAACTAAAGAATGCTTGTACAAAGCATTAGTACAATCATGAACTTTAATTGCATACAAATGCTCTTTAATGCGTGTACTTCATTTCCTGGTTGTCATTCCTACGTAAAACGCAGGACACGCAGAGCATAATGCAATATAGATGACACCCTTGGTATTACAATTCACAAAACCAGGTACTTCAAAGGTTCGATCAACAGAAGTGACTGCTATATAAGGCCCCGTAGAAATAAATCTACAAACTTTGCACTGATGGCAACAATGCATACCTCTCTTGTTAGTGACATGAGAATTTGTCACATGCTTATTATTTTCTAAAATCTTTTTAACATTGTAACTCTTACGAAAAACACATTGTGGCTTAGGGCCTAATATCTGATGAATTTCAGAATTACCATAAATAATTCTCCAATTTTTCTCAAGAATAGATCTGAGATGAAAACTGTCACTACTCATCTCAAGGGAACAAATTAAGTTAGAATCAATTTGATCAATAGGTTGTTCACGGGAATAAATGTTGTTGCTACCAAATGGTGCAGTCAAAATAGCAGGATATTTGCTAAAACGCTTGTTAAGAATCTCATTACCAATGTTGTCTAACAACAAACCATCATAGCCTCTTTGAGAAAACAGGGAAATAATAAACTGAAATTCTTCAAATAAATCAGAGTCCCTAGTGGTCATGCAACAAGCCCTGATAAATTGACCTCTAGGTATGTTTTTAACCATATGTCTGGGATGACCACTTGAAAAATGTAGATAACCATTAGTAAAAGTTTTTTTCCGATGAATACGGCTATGGAACATATGATCAAGCAGGTCCCACCAAAAATGAATATCCATAAAATTGACTTCTAAACCAACATCCCCTTTTGTAAATTTTAAAAAACTAGTAAATGAGTTAACTTCAAATACAAACTTTTCAACAATTTCAGGACTACCTTCTATAATAAAAATCAAGTCATCAATGAACCTACAAAAAAATTCAATTTGAAATTTCTCCTTTAACTTAGGAATAAATTCAAATTCCCACCATGCCATAACCAAGTTGGCATAAGCAGGAGCAGCCGGAGAACCCATTGCAACACCTCTTTTTTGTTTATAATAAGTTTTATCAAACAGGAAAAAATTGTTGTATAAAATAAGTTCTATAAACATACAAATGGTGTTAATCATGTTAACAGAAAAACAATTCTTTCTACATAAAAAATTCCTTACTGCTTCAACACCGTCGTCATGAGGGATGCAAGTGTACAAAGATACAACGTCAATGGTAAAAATAATATGCCGCTTGGGATCAAAAACACTAGTTTCAAAAAAACTTTTTAATTTACTTAAAAAATGCCAAGAGTCCTTGACAAAAGATGGCTCATTGGCAAGTAAGGAACCCAGAATTGAATCAACAACCAAAGACGCCCCTTCGGTGATAGAATGTGGTGCAGAGACAATGGGCCTAAAAGGCAGATTGCTTAGATCTTTGTGTGTTTTTGGAATGCCAAAAATCACACCAATTTTGGGCTCTGAAACTACACAAAAATCGTATAATTCAGGAGTAATACCTCCTGTCATAAATACTTCATATAAATGAGAGTATATTAGACGAAAATGTTTGTGTATCTCATATAGAGAAACTTGTTCGTATTCATTAGTATTGTTTAAAGTTTCTAGCATACAACTTTTATATCTGTCCTGGCCCATGATGACAATATTCGCGCCCTTATCACTTTTCATAAATCTAAATTCCTTAGTTAATGCTTTTAATTCAAACAATGCTTTTCTCTCATGTGCTGTCATGTTATGATGGATGTTGGGATTATTTTTAGATAATAAATTGTCAACATCCTGAATGCATAGTTCTTCAAAGACCTTAATGGTGTGATGTAACCTTGGAGTAACAGTAGAAGGCTTTCCCAAAAACTTGTTGGTTTTTGGCAAGTCATGCATTAAATAAGATAAATTTAACTCCCTAGTGGATTTTTTGATGTCAATGACGGTTCTTCTAAAATTAGCTCTGTTACTAGGAACAAAATTTAATCCCAATTTCAAAACTTTTAACTGAATATCAGAAAAGACAAAATCAGTTAAATTAATAATGTTGAAATAGTCCAAGCGTTCTGCTACGCTTCGTCCCCCGAGGAATTGGACCCCAGAAAAGTCCGACTGCGAGTGAACACTGTCTTCTTGTTCGGGTTTCCCTGGTTCTTCTTTGAAATGTTGGAAGAAGAAGAATCAGAAGAAACAACACATGGTTTGTTCCTACAGACATTGTCCTTATCAGTCATGTGGGGACTAATGTTGGTTTCACGTTGATCTTTCTCACAAATGAAACCCTTAGCCTGTTCGTTAACAGATTGCAGAAGTTCAGAAGGTCTGCCATCCCTTACATCAAGTAACTCAAAACTCTGTTCCTTATCATGCTTTTTGTTGGAAAAAATGGCTTTATTGACACTAGTAGGATTGAACACAGCAGCACTATAGGAACTTTTGTTGCCAGACATGACACCCTGTCCTTTAAAACCATTGTCTTTATGATGAGTTGCGAAATGATCGTAGGCAGATTTGTTTTTGTAAGAAATTAAATCACGGTTTAATTTTTGTTGTTTATGGGTAGTAACCTCAGCTGAATGCTGATCTAAATCACGTGTAAACTGTTGTATCAGAACACTGAAATTGTCCAATGATAACTTACTTTTTAAATATAATTCAGCGTTGACAATCTCATCCTTAAGAATGGCCATCTTATGCTTGTTATTTTCTACTAATAAATTTAAAAAGCGCAAACCCGCTTCGTTAAAGAAAACTACTAAACGCTGAAACAGTGGGTGATTGAGGTTTACCCCGTTGGGGCATTTAAAGAACCTCAGTCCTTTGGGCACAATACCCAAATCGATGCAGTGTAAAAAATAATTTTCTAAGTCTAATGATTTGTACCTTTTCAGTAGCCTCAAAAGGTGCTCTCGTTGTTCGCTGAAATGTTCTTTATGTATTCCATCCGAATGCCTTCCAGTACCACTGAAAGGGTTCTCAACATAGCTGAGTAACTGCTCCTTTGCTCCGCGCTCGCCAAAAACACTTGTAGAGTTACCCAAATCAATAACAGTATCCATTTCTTCAAATGGTTCAACTGGACTGGAAACACGGGTAGCAAGTTGGTGTTTTTCTTCACTGGCCTTCGCCACTAAAAATTTCAGAGAAGTTTGAATGTCTACTAGAGTTGCCACAAGTAAATTATTTAAGTTGTCACTACCAGATGATGGTATAGGATGAATGGTAACATTCAATAGGGTAGCAAAAACACACGTTCAGTTCCAACGCAAAGGCAAGAGACAATGATAAAATCCAGAGTACTAAAACACGATGATATTTATTGAATGAAACACAGGGATGAGCGCTTTCGCGTAACAATACGCTTCTTCAGATCACCACATAAAGAGTAACAGCCATATTTATACATATCTAATTATCTTAAATGGTCCAATTTATTCAAACTCTCCAATGAACAACTCAGAAGGGATTATTCACAGGAGGTTAACCCTCTATGAACCAAGTCACAGTATTGTGGCCACTTCAAACTCTTAAGTCAAATTATCTAAAGCAGCTGTATATATATATGTGTAAATATTCAAATAAAATAAATGTATATATATATATGTAAAATATAAAATATACATATAAAATAAGTACAATTAATACAATTAATAACTCAATACATTGAAGATATAAACATAGATAAATATAAATATATATATAAAAACTTCATATTAATTTGATCTAAATGACAAATAGACATAATCGTCCAAGAGCAAGAAAACTAATATACAATGTATGCATACTATATAAACTAAACTATCTTAATAGAAACTAAGTAGAAGCAAAAGTAAAAATAAAATAAAATAAAATAAAAATAAAATAAATTTTTTAAACATTTATAAACATTCAATAGGGTGTCATCAGCTACCTCCGCCATGAAGTGGCAAAAATAGAACAAATCCAACAAATAAAGCCAATTCAAACTAAATAAAGACAAAAAACTCCACGACTAATTAATGTGTGTATATAAGGTTGAGCTTTTTCACTGTGTTATTATTCTGAGGAAGTCGTTTGATGAAAGCGGACAAATAAACCTGTGGTACACTATTGCTTGGATTCTTATTATTGCTTGGATTCCTGGAACATTTTGACTCATTCTTGCCTAACCCGCCATGGAGTTTTTTGTGTATACTTATTCTCCTCTTAATATTTTTCATAGTGTTCACATTTAATGCTAATATTTTCAGCTTTTAAGAACAGTTAGTATAAAAAAAAAGTTTACCCCTTTCTTTTCTTAGTTTCTCTAAGCATTATATTTTTGAATTTTCTTTTCCTTTCTTTAACTCTTTTCCTTATCAAATTATTTTTATTTCTTACTGTGCGCCAATCAGCGTCTTCCTCGCTTGTCTCCTCTGTTTCTTTTTCCTTTCACTTTCTTTAACTTCACGTATAAACTTTCTGTTGGTCACATCTTAGGTTCATAGGTTCGTACTAGGCTATCTGCCCTAGGGCATTTATAAGCCTAGCCAGAGTATGTTTGGCTTTCGCCACCCATTTTAAATTAATTTTGCTATGCCCTTTTTCGAGGTTAGTATACTGTGCCTCTGTCTAACAGTGACACAGAAGTGATACCCGGGGTAAACCTATGATCTCCCATCCACTCATCAAGATTCCTCTTGAAGAGAGTCAATGAGGGACTCTGCCTAACCTGGACTGGGATTTTATTCCATAGTGAAGGGAGCCTCTGGGTTATGAATCTGTCCCTCCAGCATGTCCTATTTATTTCAGTGCTGAGGTTCAAGTCTCTCGGCGTGTAGCTCGATGGGATTTGGATTTTTGAGGTGCAGCATGTCCCTTAATTCTGGGTTGGACATGGCCTTATCGTCAGGCACAGGTCACCTCTGAGCAGGCGGTATGCCACTGAGTAGAGCTGGAGTTTCTTTAACCGGGCAGCATATGGCATCTGTTTGAGCCCTTTGATCCTCTTGGTGAGGTACTTTTGGGGTCTTTCCAGTTGCTGCATGTGTTTGGTAAGGTACATCCCAAAAGGGCATTGTACTCGATTATGGGCCTGATGAGGGATGAGTAAAGAGGCATGATGACCTCCCCTAATCTAGATGTGAATCCCTTCATGATTAGGTGTGCTATATAAAATGTTTTTCTAACCACTTTGGCCACGTGGTTGTCAAATGAGAGATTGCTATCAACTTGGGTCCCCAGGTCCCTAATGACTTCTTCTGTACTTAATGGATTACCACCTATGTGGTAATTTGTGGGCACTTTGTTTTTGCCAAAGGGGATGACTATACACTTTTTGGCGTTTAGCTTGAGGCCATGGCTCTGGCACCAGTTGTCTGTTTCTATGAGGCCCTTTTGGAGGATGCTTGTGTGGGCTGGAGAGTCGATTATGGCGCCCAGTTTGCAGTCATCTGCGAACTTGGTCAGCCACAGTCCTTCCGTGTTGGCTTGTACCTCCGAGAAATATATACCAAACAAGAGAGGTCCCAGGACTGAGCCTTGTGGGACGCCACTTGTAACTGGTTTGGAGTCTGACATGGCTCCAGCAATTCTAACCATGTGGGTTCTGTCCTTGAGCCAGTTTGCAACCCATCTAGTGACATAGGGGTTTATATTTAAGCTGGTGAGCTTATCTATAATGCCTGAGTGGGGTACTGTATCGAAGGCTTTTGCGAGGTCCAGATAGGCTGTGTGGACCACCTTCCCTTCGTCAGTGGCCTTGGTGACTGTTTCAAAGAAGTCAACCAGGTTTAAGAGGCAGGATCTGCCCTTAACAAAGCCAAACTGGGTAGGATCCAGTGTCTGTAGGTTCCCAATATCTTTATTTATGAGGTCCATGATGATCCTTTCCATAGCTTTGCAGACCAAGCTAGTCAGGCTTATGGGGCGATAGTTTCCAGGGTCCGTTGAGGCATTACCTTTGTGGAGAGGGACCACTGTTGCTGTACGCCACTCTTTGGGTACATATCCTGTAGTAAGGCTGAGATTGAACAGTAGTTTTATGTTTGGGTTTAGCTCTTCTTGGAGTTCATGTAGGACGCAGCCTGGGGCACCGTCTGGTCCCATTGATGCTGTGTTTTTTGCTTTTGAGAGTGCGGCTCCCACCTGAGCATCTGATATGTCGGGGGGGGGCAGCACTCTGCTGGGATTGATATTTGCCCTTTTGGTGGGGAGGGGGGGGAGAAGTTTGCGCTGAACCTGTCAGCTAGGATGTTGGCAATGTCTGTGGGATCAGTGTATTTTTTGTCATTTTGGACTAATTCTGAGCATATCTGGGAATTCCCACCCAGGTTCCTAACATAACTAAAGAAAGCCTTGTGATTATCTTTAGTGTCCTCTGCAATGTTTCTCTCTAAGCTGGCCTTTGACGATTTTATGAATGCCCTTAGTGTTTTGTTAATACTGATCAGAGATGCCTTCCCTTTTTGGGATTTTGCTCTATCATGTAGTAGCTTCCTCCTTCTATTGTATAGTTTGTTTATGGCTGGGGTCCACCAGACAGGTAGTCTGCCTTTGGAGGATTGGGTCTTGGTTTTATTTGGGATTGCATGATCCATGCATTCCTGAAGGTGTTCATAGAATGCATTTATAAAGGATTCTGCGGTCTGGGCCATATTTTCCACAGGCCCGGGGGCTTTGAAGGATTCCACCTCGGTTTTGAGGAGTGTGAAATTTGCTTTAGAGAAGTTTTTCACTGTGGTTTTCTGGGCAGGGGGTGGGGTCGGGATGTGAATATCCAGTGAGATCAGTTTATGGTCTGATCTTACCAGTGAGGGATACACTTCTGGTCTGGAGCATAGAGTCCCCATGTTGGTGATGATCAGGTCCAGTATGTTTTCCCCTCTTGTGGGAGTGGTAACAAGTTGTTCCATAGCATTTGAGTTTATGAATTCTAGGAACCTTTGGGCAAGGGTGTTGGAGCTAGAGTAATGCTCCCAATCTATGTTTGGGTAGTTGAAGTCGTCCAATATAATGGTGTTCGGAGAGACCTTCATATTTTCCAGTGTTCTCAGGAAGGCCGAGTGGGGTTCCTGGGTTTGGGAGGGTGGTCTGTAGCAGGCTATAAACTGGAAGGCAGTTTTACCCACTGTTAGTTGCACATGGATAGTCACTGATGCTTCGTGCTTTGCCACCAACCTGGAGGTGTGGGTATCTTTGATGAATATCGATACTCCCCCTCCTTTTGTGGTTCGGTCCAAGTTTTGGGGCCGAAAAGCATGGTATGAGGTATAACCTGGTAGTGCTGGGGTGCTCTCGGGAGTCCTGAACCAGGTTTCTGTTACTGCACAGATATCGATGTTCTCCATGCTAAGGAGAGTTTCGAGTGTGTGCATCTTGAGGTTTAGACTTCTAGCGTTGAGTAGCATTACTCTTAGTTTCTTATCCCTCTTGTATAGCACATTGTTCTATCTCTTTCTCCTGTATAACTTCATTTTCTTGCATATTCATTTCACATTCTAGCAATGAATGACGAGTATTGCCACATTTTTTGCACTTTAAATCACATTTTTGCATTATGCCCTGTTTTAACACATAAATAACATCTTTTTTATCACATTCATTGATTTTTTCCCCACAGAAATAACAAGTCTTTGGTTGACCCCTGTATTTCACAAAACCCCTATTACCATGAATATTAATAATACTAGGTACATGCATAACATCATTTTCAGTATTACTCCACATTCCCATCTCCCAGTCCATAGTCCTCTTTCATCATATATTTTTGTAGTGTCCATTACTTCTTTACAAATAGTTAAATGTTCTTTCAGTTCTTTTGCTTCAGCTTTGGTTCTAAACTGGATCATTATTTTTTTGTTTGTCTGTAAAAAGCTTGCACCACATATTCTGACTATGAATAAATATTTTGCTTTTGTTCATATGCAGCCAAAAAAATGTTACATGGCCTGCCCAGTCTCAAATCTCAAGTCACAAAAAGTCTCTTTAGTAATTAAAATAAATGCCTCTTTTGCTTTGACATCCAAAGGGGCTGTGACAGAGTCCCAAACATCATACCTGTCCAAACTGTCTTCTTTTTTACTGCTCACAAGTACTGTTTTTGTTTCTTTTATTTCTTTTCCTTTGCTACTTCTCCAACAGTCTGTGCATAAGTTTTGTCCCTGGAACTTTTGCTGGCATAGTCTCTTCTTTTCCTTTTTCTTCTTCTATTTTCCATGATGTCACTCCATGAAATTGCTGCTCCACTTTTTGTCTCACTTTGTTTTACCATTTATTCCAAATAATCATCCTGCAATCCTCATGACTGGAGGGCTGTAATTATGCATTTTTCAGAGATAACTGTCTGTCCTTCAATCTCCTCTGAATCAATCTCAGTTACAGCTACAGTCTCCTTTTCCTTCAATGTCACAGTTTTTTTCTGCACCCACATTATTAGAAAAAGCTTCTGGTAGTGATTCTACCATTTAAGCTACATTTTCAGCAACTTTCACTCTATTATCAGCAAAAGCTGAATCATCCATATTTTCTCTCTCTTCCTTCTGGCTGCCTCCACGTCTGGACAGGAAACAAGAAGTCAGGATGTGTATCACACAAAGTCTTCCCCCGACTACCAAGAGTGGTGGAAGTTCCCTGATGCATAGGCAAAATTTCCCCTAATAGTATAAATTCCACCTTAGGTGTCCACTGAAAAGTGGCCACTAGCCTAGTGGGACAAACACAGTCAACAAAAGTTAAAGAAAATAAAATTACAATTGATTTAGGTTTTGAGTTTCATTTTCTAGGAGCTGCCTTTTTGACTCACAGCATTAAACTTCGTAAGTCTACGCAGTGGAAATCCTGTGTCTCAGCTCAAAAAAAATAATTCCTTAGTTACAGCCATTTGCTCCCCCAACATGCCTGACAGTGTAGTCTATGGGAAATTTTTAAAATCTGCCAACTTATTAGACTCTCAGAAACACATGTCCCCAATTACTTCTCTCTTTTCCATTGTGTCTCCAGCATTTGATATTTACCTGGAAAAAGTTGTCTGAAGTCTGCTTGATGTCTAATAATATATGTGCAAATACTTCAAGCAAAAATCCCGAACATGTTGGACTTTTTGCATATTTGGAAGACAAATGTGTGTCCTTCCATTGTTTCCTTGTAAACTGCCTTTCCAGTTTCTCTTCTTAATCCTTTCTAACCTCTTCTAATTATAGTTTTCATGCACTTTTTATATGCCTTACTGATTATTCCTTTTTAACAGCAGCTTCTGTTCTACACTCAACTAAAAACTTCACTAGAGCATTTCTTTCACTTAGCACTTACCTATTTCTGCTCATTATTAAGTGCCATGATACATTTAAAATCTACCTGAACAGCCCCCCACTTCAGTCAGATACGATTTTTAGCATCCTGAAATCATCAAAAAGTTCTTCTGTTTGTAGAAGTAGGTATTTTTCTGATTTTTCTGTTTTTCTGAATAAGAATGTATTATTTGTAAAACTAGCTTACATCTTTCAATAACCATTTTGCATTATTTACCTCTCTTGCACTAACAATCTGTGTGTTGTGTTTTTCATTTTCCATGGTGGGTTATTAAAATGCATTTGCTGTCCTAAATCTGTTGGAGAATTTGGAACTGGAATCTTTCACTTTCTGTAGAACTCAAATTTTAGTACCACAGTTATACATTATTTTTTTAAATATCTAATATTTAGTAACCCATTGAATTTTGTACTGCTTTCATAATATTGCTTCTTGTCTTATTACATTGCATTGCAGTCATTTCTATGGACATTTGTAATGTAAACATATATGTGCATAAATATGAAGGTGTAAATGAGTGCATTGTAAAGCAACTCACTGATGCACATCTGCCAAACTGTCATGTGTAAGTCACACTGCCTGTAGTATAATTTAGAGTAAAATTCTAAAAGACTTTAAATGGCTAAGTAGTCCTACCAAGTAATCTGAACTTCAGCAGAACATCAGCAAGAGTTAGAGTAGTGTGGGTAGTAACTTCTAGACAGAGAGCAGCACGCACAGCATAGTAGATGATGATCTGGAAGGCTCAGAAACAATTTGGACATATAATAACCATATAGGTTTTACAGAGCTCTGAAACATAATGCCACAGCTAAAGTTAATCCATGAATATGCTAGATATTACATCCCTTCTGTGCCTTAATGCTTAAAACTCTTTCTGTCTGAATTCTACGTTTTACTGTAGGAAAGTACTTGGTTTGGTAACATAGTGAGATTCCAGCATTTATTTTTTTTATTTAACATTTGTTTACTGTGAAAGTCCGACTTGGAATGAAGCCATTTTTCAGCGGAGGCCTGGGGATAAATGCTCAAGACTCATATCTTTGTTTACAATGTCAAGTTTTTCAGTGTCATTTTTTGAGTAAGAGAATGTGATGAAACCAGAACGTACTTCGGCTGGAGCCAGGGACAAGATTTCACCACTGTCTGAGATAGCCATTTAGATGAGTAGTGGATGCCTTTCATGAAAAGAGCAGCTAAAAGAGTGTCAACAGGTAAATATGAACATGTCTTTCTTCTGAACCAACAGACACAGGTGAAGGTTCCTCACTACTTTATTTACTACAGGTGTAGGCACAGGTTTAACTGCACCTTGTACCACTACACTTGTGTCTCTAATAGGAAGCTTGGGAATCTCTTTGCTACTCATTTAAAATATTCTTGTATCTTTTTCATATTCACAAACTGGTTTATTCTCCCTGAATTTTTCTTCCTAAATGATTGTCACTCGTCCTCACTGACAAAACATGACCAATGGCCTCAGTTAGAGATATAGCTACCAGGAATGCTATGTTGTATCTGGGATACATTTAAGACTGCAAATGTAGTTCCATCACACAGACTTTATCAGTACTTGCAGAATTTATGTCAGCTTTGTGTGCATATCGGAAGTCTGTTTCTGAGTCCACTTTATTCTTTGGAATTTATTTTCATATGTGACAAGTCTGCCACGTGAGGATCTCACTTTTATTGACGCAAGCTTTTCTGCTGGAAACAGACTTGTCATCATCTGAGGAGTGATTTTGTAGCTAACGATGAGACTGTGCCAGTCTTCGTTCTCTGGCCTTCAAAAGAAGCGACTTCGCCAGACTCTAGAATATGTTTATTAAAAACTCTATTTCTGGCACATTGGAATAGCCTTCTAAGGGACTAAATTGCACACTTAAGACACACAGCATTTAAAAGTGATCAGTTAAGGTTTATCAATCAGAAGGGGTCAGTTAAGTAATTAGATGCTTTCTGTTGCATTCAACATGAAGCCCAAAGGTTTTACGATACCATAGTTAAACACTTCCTTTGTATAAAAGCATGTCTTTGGCTTAACTACCCTGTCCAATATTAATATAAATCTGCTCTAAAATAGTGGCTCTAAGCAACTTACTTGTCCTGCATAAGCTCTGCAAAAATGTTCTTCGACAGGAATTTCCATTCTTTGTTGTCTGAAATCTCTAAAATGCTCTTGCAAAGTTTTCTTAAACTTCATAGAATTCTTCAGGAACATGTTGAAGCATGAAATACCTTTTCTGTATTAACAGTTGTATGTACCACATGTAAATCTGATCCCTTTTTTGTTGTTGTTGGGGGGGGGGGGGGGGTAAAACTGTTCCCATTTTTCTTGTGTTTTGGTAAAGGTTGAT
This sequence comes from Protopterus annectens, assembly GCF_019279795.1. Classification (NCBI taxonomy): domain Eukaryota; kingdom Metazoa; phylum Chordata; order Ceratodontiformes; family Protopteridae; genus Protopterus; species Protopterus annectens. Next base: position 1,348,222,150 of record NC_056735.1, on the reverse strand, counting down.
AAATGCCTATTCAGTGTTTAATACTTGAAGGAGTTTTCAAAGTGAGTAACTTTATTCCTTTATTTATCAAAGATATTTATCAAAAGTTTTTTTTCATTCTTTTACTGACTGTTTAAGTCCATGTCTACTACTAACATGGCATTTTTGTTTGCTGAAATTGACATTGAGAATTTGAGTAATTTACTACCGTACCTGTTACTTGCCTCATGGACAGAGCCATAACAAAAGAGTTTGGTGCCCTGGCAGAAAGCCTGTTTGACACCCCTCCCATTGTCTGTAAGCAGTCAAAAAGTTGATAGCTTAATGGCATATTGTAAAAAACATGTATTAAAGAACAGTTTGACAGTTAATAAGTTGTCATTAGTTGTGACCACTGAACAGGTAATGTGTAAACTATGTCTTTCAGTCAGTGTTTTAAGGTTGCTTCTAAAAAATGTACCAGTAGTTTGCAAGGTGTTTGTCAAGTGATTGTAGTTATGATCGTTTAATGATGGCATGTAAGTTGTTATTTTTTTTTTCAGTGTTTGGCTTCTGTGCCCAGGGCAGTGAACTTGTTTGCCCCACTCTTGTTGTGACATTGCTCATAGATGCCTCCCAGCTACATTTGTAGAGCTGCTTTTTCCTAGGTAAATAGGAAATGTAAGGCAATTGAGTCACAAGACCATTTGCGCATTGTCAGTTCCCACCCTCATGTTGTATCCCCCACCTTCTCAAGGAGGGCAGTGTAAGTGGGGTTTGGCATAATGGTTAAGGGACAAGAAGTACAAGGTCTGATTCTCAACAAGGGATAATGGCTAGGTTTAAAATGCCCCACAAGTGCAGTAGGCCTAGTACGTGCCTGTGAACTGATGAACATAAGTCAGCCCTTGAGCATTTTTATGGGTATCCATCCAGTCTTCCAGGTTTAATTTCAGGGATGCTAGGGTGTCACTTTGTTTAACCAGCTAAGAAATTAATTCAAGAGGTGGAGTAGGCAATGGATAATACATTTGTTTCTCGATTGCATTTTGTGTGTGTGCTCATGGAGATTTGAGTCCCTAGTTCTAGTATTATTTCAGCTATTTGACTTGTGAAAATGGAGATCTAGGAGGATAGGATCCCTAATTGTGTGCAGTACAAGGCATCGACTGCCACATAAGATCCTATAAGATACCAAGAAAAGGGATAGTGCTTCAAGTCTTTCCTGGCAGCACAGAGACTGACCCATCACTTTTCTTGGTTAGGAACTTCTGAGACCTTTTAAGTTGTTTAATATGTCTATAAAGGTACATTCCAAATCTGGTGTTATACTAAATAATTGGTGTAATTAGGGCAACATAAGGGGGGCCGACTTCTGTGTGTGTTGGTCGAAAGTATTTTTTTGTCAAGTTCAGAGTTTACCAGTTGGCTGAATATTAATTATTTGGTTATGTGTAGGGTTGTGCTTTGGGTAATGGTAAGTGGTTATGTGTGCTAATGCTGAAATACCAAAAATTTTATCAATGGAATGGGAATATATGTTCGAGCCTTTGCAGTTGGTTAGGATTAGAGTAAGGACTAGGTAAGGGGGTAGTTTTAGTGTTGTGCCGGTTGTATTGTGTGGAAAATTATTTTTGAGTGTCTTGTGTAGTGAAAGTTTTTTTCATAAGGTAATATATAAAGTTAGAGGCACAGCTAGAGTTAGCATGAGTCAGGAATTGCAAGGGGGTTTTTCGCCCTCCTCATTCATGTCTGCTAACCCTAATACTACACTTTTCCTCAAATGCTTTCCTTAATAGTAGCACTTTTCAGGCAAAATATACCTGGTGTTGCTGCTAGGTGTTTTTTTTTTCATATTTTTGTTTTGCAGTAAATTGAGTTTGTTTTCCTTTTACAATTAATGCAATTTTTGGCTGCGTTTGGTTGACTGAAATGGGTTATGTCTTGTAAAAATCAACTTAGTGGGTGTCCATTTTCTACAAGCTGATGTTTGAGAATACCCTCATAAACAGAAAATTAAAACAGCCAATCATAATATAGTTTGCTACTAGACCACAAGTAATTTGAGCACACAGAGCAGCAACAAATTTCTCCCTCTGACACTGCCATGTTGGGTTATGGCCAGCCAGCAGTAATTTGAGCTCCCAGAACAACAGATTACCTTCGCTCTCAAGATAATTCCTAGCAATGTTTTTTCATAGTATGCAAACACTGCCAAACTAAGTTATGCCCATTTAGCAATGTACATTGAAATTAGAAAAAAAAAAAACGGTTGTCTCGGGTATTATTTGACTTGGTAATGAAAACACACATTGTCCCCTCACAGCAAGACGTTGTCCCATTCGATTCTCAGCTAGAGCGTCTTCTGTGTGGAGGCATGCGTGAATGCGCGTGCCTTCGTTGAAGGTTGTGCGTCAGGGCTGGTAACTCGGCACATAAAAATCCACTACCAAACATTAGCGGACTGGAGTTCTGCTGTGGCGACCCCTAACTGGGATAAGCTGAAAGACAAAGAAGAATGAAAACACACTTCACTGGTGTTTGAAGGGACTAAAGAAGTGAGTCAGATTCAGTAAAAATGGTGACATTTGTTTCCAGCGAGCAAGAGCTCAGATGCAGATCTCACAGCAGTCTAGACAAATGGAGAGCAAGGTCCACTAGCAGAGAAATATATAAAAACACAGAACACTGAAACAGCCTGTCAGGGTGCAGTGTGCCACACTAAACTCCTAGAACAGCAGCAAATTATTTTCTCTCACAAGATAATCACTAGTAGTATTCCAACATGGCCCCAATTCCTGACAATTTAAGTTATGCCAAATTAACAATTTGCACTGAATTTAGAAACAAAAAATGTTTTCACTAACGTAATCTGTATCTTGTAACTACATTAGACAGAAGCAGTATTTTTGCCCCTGTTGTGCTAAGATGGAAAACAGTTTCTGTCATGGCCGTAGTTATAAAGCCACAAGTACCCTTGCTTCATTTGTCAGGCTCCCTGCAGTTTTCATAAATCACTTCCTCTTCTTCTGTGTTTCATTGCCTTTTTTGTTTGGATTGACTGTCCTTTCAGTTTAGGTTAATAATTGGATTTCTATCCAGGGTTATGAATTTGAGTTCATTGTTTGGTATTTAAAATGTTAGCTCCTGTTAGATTCACATGTACAGCACTAAAGATGGGAGAAGGTTGTAAAGCTGTTATGCCAATCTTTTTTGTAGTCCTTTTTCCACAAGTCATGTCCCCTCCCGCATAATCATTCTTCTTGAGTGCCACACTTAGCATTGCCTACTTTGGGAGTTCTGTGGACCCAGGTATTTTGTTAATCTTTTTTGCCTTCTAGACTTAGTATATCTCTTGTTATTCCATGCACACCTCCCAGAACAAGCACTTGCACTCTGTACATTAGTCAGGTAAGGTATTCAGGTCTGCATGCTGTAATGCAAAAAGGGTGTCACCAGTGTTAGGTATCATGTGAAAATAATTTCTTGCGCTTCGTAGTCCTTGTCTAAAGTTGTCCTTCTAACAAATAACTTTTAATATGGCTTCATTGTATAAATGGAATAGTTGATTATTTTTTGTTTGCTTTTCTTGGACTCCTTGTGAGCATATTCCTTCCCCCAGGAAGAACTTGCCCCATTTCAGTCTATCACTTTAATTGACGCCATGGAATTTCTCATTAATGCAGTTATTTGTTTACTTATTTCCTGGCTTTTGTCTAATGTCTGTAAAATCCATCTGGTAGCAATGATTTATAACTAAGACTCATGGATTTACACTAGTTTAGTCTAAACATTTTAGTAAAATCGGTACAAAGAATACAATAAAATGTTTTGTTATAATCACAGTAAATGTTAGGAGAATTATGTGTGTTCATTGCAAACAGCAGGAAAAGCAAAATGACTGAATTACATGCAGTAGTACAAAAATTGTGGATTTTCAGCAACTACTATAATTGTCCTAGTAGCATCATGTGATTTTTGTTGAGACTGAAATGGAGAAGGTCATACATACAGTCTGTGAAGATTATGGATTTGTGTCAAGCATTCAGAATCAAACTTCCAAATCACTAGCAAGTGAAACAGGGCAAACAAAATCCATATCATTTGAAAAACTGTCAGAATTAAACCATCAAACAAAACCTGTAATAAATTCACAGTATGCAACATGCACATCTGAATAACAATAAGTATTCCTCTCAGCTCTTCTGGCAACCCCTATATGGGGTGCTTCTATTAATAAGTATCCCATCAAGGTCCCCCTTGGCAACCCCCATATGGAGAGCTTCCACCCCAGCCTATTTACTTGTATGTACTAACTTCATGGTTGCAGAACTGTGAGGAAGTCAGGTATTCAATCAAACGGTGCTTATATGCTGATAACACATTTCATTTTTGAGTTAAATTGACAGGACTGTACTTCAACACAAAAGCACTTCACATCTGATCATTTTCAATTCCAATTTTTTGAGCTATAATAATTTGTAGAAAATGGTGTTGAAAAGACTCTTGATGGAGAAGGGAGTTGCTACTAAGGTGTGGAGGTGGTAATGTCTCAAATATTTAAAGGAAGAATTTAGAAAGGAAGGGAGAAAACAGAATATTGAATATATTTCCAAAATGAGGCAAGCGACAGGAGATGCAAAGAAAAGGTGACATAAATTGAATGATGTTATAATGACTGAGGAGACAGTGAATAGAGGGAACAACATAATAAGAGCAGTAGCAAGCAGAGAGACTGCAATGGAACAGTAGAGAGATGAGGTTAAGGAATAAAAAAAATATAAGTGCAGAAGTGGAACTGTGACAGTAGATATAGGTAAAGAATCCTTAAACTGAAGTTATTGTAAAAAAACACGCACACACATACACACACACACACACATATATATATATATATATATATATATGTGTGTGTGTATAGGTGTATATATATATATATATATATATATATATATATATAAATACACACACACACACACACACATACTGCTGGCATCTACTTGAAACTTAAGTCATACCACAGTATTTCAATCTGGCATATTCACAGCTAGCTTCTTGAGTATTTCAAAAATTTTTTCCTGTTCATTGCTGTGCTCCCAGACTACATTTTGCTTCAACAACTTTCACAGATTCATAGTAATTTCAGACACAAACCTCTAAGATGGTGCATCATTCCTGGAAACTGCTGTAATATTTGCCTTTCTGGCTCTTACATTTACTCAGCTACTGCTATTCACTTTTGAACTACAGCCCCTCTGTCATCACTATGACCCAAACATTTCAGATCTGTCACTCTTATTTGACATTTGTTCTGATTTAACTGGAAATTATGCTGTGTTAATCTACATAGCAGCTCTGTGTCTCTTGTTATGCGCTTCTGTTTTCTAACTGCCATATTAAAAGATCACCAGTTATGTCTTCAACACTGTCGAGCCTTCAACTACTAGTGTAACAGTTATTTGGTAAACCTCTGCTGCTTGTGAAATAAACAGAAGTATAAGGAATCTGTACCAAACAGAGAGAGAACTCTAAAAATATACAAAACAAGGCAGACAGGAGCAAATTGAGGAAAATGGGGCTAAGACTAAGAAAGTGTATTTTTCATGGTAATTTAACATGGCAGTTAGTGAAACAGCCAACATACCTGTTTTAAAAGGTAATCAGATGTCCCCCACAATTACAGATCCATTTGGAAATGAAGTAATTTCTTAGGGTTTCCCTGAAGACATTAATGTATAATATTTTACACAGTTAAATGCACTTCTGTTACATCTGCAAGAACTGAGCTTTGGAGAAAGACTTCTATTGTGGTTGCAAATCTGTCTGTGTGTGTATACAAAAGCTGTATTCTGGCAACAGAGTTGTGCAACTCTGGATGTTTCACAGGAATCTGTACTTGGAGCACTGCTGTTAAAAGTGATGTAAAATAACATAGTAAAGTTTACTTGTAAAACATCATTGGTATGATATGCTGATAGCTCTGTATTGCTGTTTAGTACATCTGATATTAAATTAAAGAAAAACTGAAATAATTATACTGCAACAAACACATATGAGCTAATCACCTGATGGTGTAAGCATTGGCTCTAGTTGATGGTCACTGTTGATGTGAAACCCGGACCCCAAATGCAAAAGTGGGGGAAAAAAGGGAGTTGTGGATGGATGGATGGACATGATAACTGACAACAAAACTTCTAAACTTTGTGATAAAGAGAAAGTACCGTGAGAAAATCATTAATATCAAACTGAATTTCCAGGATTATGTTGATAGCTCTGGAAAACAACTAAATGAAAGGCTAGACTCAGTATACAAAAACAGCTTATACCTGTAGCAAGAAAGTCCATTGCTCAAAATATGCTATTACATAGTCAGTTGACCAAGTACAAAGTCATAAGACTAGAAATGGTATACATTAGAATAATGAACTTCACAGCTGGCAGTTCACCTAACATTCATCACTGTGAGGCACGAAGAGCTGTGAAGAAACCTATCAGACAGAGTCAAGTACTATCAGATACCCTCTTTCATTCAGTCTCATACATGGGAAGTATTGCCTTGACCTTTCATATCTACTCGTTTGGTTTCAAGCAACGAAACCCATAAGATCTTCATAAATTCCTTTACTAGACCTGCACACCAACAAAATATATGTAATATATTATATTATGCTATATAATCTATATTAAATATAAATATGTATATTCTTTTTCATGCTTTTGTATTTCTTTGTTGAATGAGCATATCTAGACAATCCTATCTTGGTTTGTGATTTACTGTGGAGTTGACTGTTAAGAGAAGTTTTATTTGAATTTATATTGTATTTGTTATCACTGTTTGTAGGTAGGAAGGGACTGCTTGTTAACAAGATTTACTTTGAATCATATTTTGTTGTTTTTACCTTTAACGTGTGATGTAAAGGAATCATAACTATTGTGTGGCTTGTAGAATTTGTATGGTCAGAACAACTTTACTGTACTTTAGTTGTATATTGCTGGTGTGATTTTTGTCATATAAGTTGATTTAAGTTTGCTTTGAATTCTGTAGATACTGATTTTGAGTATTCTTTTCTTTTGCAATATTTTATTCATTTCAAGCTGAATATGGATTCCTTAAATAAGTATGCAATTAACAATTTGCTAATGCACAACTATCTTGTACAATGTAATAAATGCTATGCATATTTAAATGCAACAGGTGATAACACTGGTGATCTGTGTTCCTTGTGTCAAAAGTTGGATGATTTGCTTACCATTGTTAGAAGTAAATCTAGACTTGATTGCGCTCGTGCAATTGGCATGGCTTTGAGAACTGTTGTTACATATATTAATGACTAGACTGATGAACTAAATAATGTTAGGCATAGAACAAATAGAACACATTTAGGAAATGATGCATCTGTTTTCTGCAAAGATGATTCAACCCCTATGAAACAAGATGATGCCCCTGGCAACTTTGGAATCCTGGATGCAAGTATTCAGCAATCTGAGGATCCAGTTTCTTTAGAAGGAAACAAAAACAGAAAGAAAGGAATCAGTTCATAACAAATAAGGAAAAAAGAAACTGATTAATGACTGTAAAGGAAAGAGAATACATGGTAAAAAGGACACTGTTTTGTTATGCAACACACAGGTTTTATTTATTATTTATTTATTTGCAGTTGGTTTACCAGGATAGTCCATTGGGCCAAGACGAACCCGTTTTCAATGGAGTCCTGAGGAGAAAAGCTCCAAACAAGCAAGGTTACAGTAAGGATTTAGATTACAATCGTTACAAATACTACAGAATAGTGAAAAACATTACAGATAATACAGACTAGTGAAAAACATTATAGATACTACAGACTAGTGAAAAACATTACAATATACAATATTGAGAAGCCATAACATCTTAAGCAAGTATGCACTTAAGAGGTGCATACTAATACATTCATTGTAAATAGTTTAGTACTAGTGAAAAACATTACAATATAGAATATTGAGAAGCCATTACATCTTAAGGAAGCTTGCACTTAAGAGGTGCATACTAATACATTCATTGTAAATAGCTTAGTACAAGCAAGAGGAGGACGTGTGAGTTAGAAGAGTACATAAAATGAAAGTTGCCAGTGTAAAGAGGGGAGGAGATTATGTGGGGTGGGAGCAGGAGCATTCCCACTGAGATATTAGATGTGAGTGAAGAGATTTTTTGAATGAAAAGCGGTTTAAAGTGGTACGAATGGATGGTGGTAGAGAGTTCTAGAGACGTGCTAGACCATAGGGTAGGAGATTTTTACCCGGAGGACGAGTTGTTTTATACAATTCTATTAGGTTTTGGTTGTTAGATCTAAGTAGTCTATCAGGGAGATACATTTTGAAGGCAGAGGAAAGGGAGGGACAGAGGGAGGGGTTGAAAATGAGCTTGTGAGCAAGAGTAAGTTGAGTGTAGGGAGATGATTGGATAGTTCTAGCCATTTTAGTTTGTGGAGAGATGTACAGTGGTGGGTGGAGGACTTATGGCTGGTAGCAAACTTAGCAATTTTGTTGTAGCAAGAGGAGAGTTGTGTTTTAAGGGAAGATTGTATGTTAGTTAGGAGTAGGGCTCCTTAGAGGAGGGAGAGGATGAGAAATGTGGTAGAGAGAGTAAATTTAGTGGAGGGCGTGAGATAACAATTTTGTCGGTAGAACATGCTGAGTTTTTGGTGTTTTTTTTATATTTAGTTGAAGGTGGGAGTTGAATTTAAGCTGACTGTCAATTTGGACCCCTAGTAATTTGGCTTCTGATACCAGTTCGAGAGATGTGTTGTTATGGCTAGTGATAGAGAATGTGCTTATATTGAAAGAGGTGACTTTAGAGGAAGTAAATCCCAATAATTTGGTTTTAGAGGCATTGAGTGCTAGGTGATTTAGGTGATTTTTTTTCATCCATTGTTCAGTGGTTGAGAGTGCATCTTGTGTAAGCTTTCGGAGTGTAGGGATAGTTGAATCATCTGCGTATTGGATAATATTTGTGAAAGGGATGTAGTTGTGGAAATCGTTTATAAATATATTGAAGAGGAGGGGGCCCAGTATGGATCCCTGGGGAACTCCAGTTGGGGTGTTAAGGAATTCGGAAGTGGCTTTTTTTTCCATTTTACTGCTTGATATCTATTGGATAAGTAGTTGGTGAACCAGTTCATACAGGAGGGTGATAGGTTAAGCTTAGAGAGTTTAGTTAGAAGTAGATTATGGGAGATAGTGTCAAAGGCCTTAGAGAGGTCAAGTAGGGGGATAGAAACAATGTGGCCAGAGTCTCGGGCTTTATTCACAGTTTCTAGGAAGGAAAGAAGGGCAGTCATAGTGCTGGGACCGGGTCTAAAACCATGTTGTGTGGGAGTTAGTAGGTGATTGTCTAAGAGATGTGGTAGGAGTTGTAGATGGTTACACTTTTCTAGGAGTTTAGACATAGGAGATCGAATACTGATGGGCCGGAAATTAGTGATATTGTTATTTCTGCCACCTTTATGCAAAGGCATGATAAAAGCCTTTTTCCAAATTTGGGGTGCAAAACTTTTTTGGATAAAGCGGTTGATTAGAATGCTGATGGGGTAGACAATGGCTTCGGCAGCTATGCTAAAAAAGTATTAAGGAATGTTATCGGGGGCATTAGAGCATGGCTTTAGTTTCTGAAGGAGTTTTTTTATGGCAGATGTGGGTATGGGTTTTAATGAGAAAGGTGGAGAGTGGGAAGAGGGGATATTTGAGGGTGTTGGTGATGGAGAAAAAATGAAAGGAGAAGCAGAAGTGGGGGGGTGAAGTGGAGGGTGTGGTGGTGTTAGAGAATGATGAGGTTAGTTTGGAAATAGAATCAATGAAAAAAGAGTTAAATTGTGTAGCCAAATATATGTCTGGAACATTAGGGTTTGGGCTGGAGTTATCTGATTTGCTGGGATTAAGGAGGGTGGAGATTCCTTTCCAGAATTTTTGAGGGTTTTTTTTATTGTTTTGGACTATGGAGAAGTAATTCTGTCAATCAGTGATAATGAGCTTTTTTACTTTGTTTCTAAGTGTTTTGTATTCATTATGGGTGGGGGGAGTCCTATTTTTTGCTAATGTGCCCAAGTTTTATCTCTGAGGCGCATGGTTGCTAGTGTGTTTTTGGTTAGCCAAGGGGCAGTTTTGATTTTTCTTCTTTTAGTCTTTATGGGAGCATGGTGATCTAGGAGGTTTAAGAAAGTCGAGTTGAAGTGGGCAACTGTGTTTTCCAGGGGTAGAGTTTTTAGAGTGTACCAATTTATTGCTTTTAGCAAGTTAGAAAAGGTAATGGGGTTGAAGTTTTTTTGGTAGCAAGTAGTAATATAATTATGAGTAAGATGTAAAGGAGAAGGAAGTCGATATGTGAATATGGGTAAGTGGTCACTAAGGGGATCAGGAAGGGTGCCACTGTCCGAGAAATAATGGGGGTGAGAGACTAAAATCCAGTCTGGAGTACTACCACTGGAGAAGTTTTTTGAAGGGTGGGTTATGGAATTGATTAGCTGTTAGAAATTGTATAGGTTGATGTTAAGTTGGTTGTGGGAGGCTGAATGGAGGACCAATTGATATTCATGTCTCCCAGAATTATTGTTTCATTGCTAATGTTTTTTGTAGAAAGCCAGGAGAGGATGTCCTCGAGTGTAGAAATATTGTCACCAGGAGGGATGTAAAGGGAGGCTATACATATGTGTTTGTGTTTATTAAGTTGAAGTAGTGCTAGGAGTAATTTGGCATTATTAAAGTGGGGAGTAGGTTTGTTATAGGGAGTAAGTGATAAGGAGGATGAGTATAGGAGAGCTACTCCTCCCCCCTTTTTGTGGGTTCTATCTTTTCTAATGATAGAATAGTTGGGTGGTATTATTTCAGAATCTTTTATATGGGGTTTTAACCAAGTTTCAGAGATGGACAGGATGTCAGGTTTATTGTGTGTAAGCCAGGCGTGGAGGTTAGGGATTTTGTTAGCTATACTTTTGAGAGTTTAAAGAGGTAAGTAGTATGGATTTGTAGAGGGGGAGATGGGGGGGCCTGGGTTGGGTGTATATCTCCAGATAGTAGAATGGTAGTTAGATGTAGGATTAAGTTGGAGAGGTACTTGGACTGCTTAGAATCTAGGTTGAGCTTTATTAGATTTGTGAGTGTTTTGTTAGTTATTGAGGGGGTAGGATTTTTATGAGGAGTAATAAGTTTATAGGGAAAGAGTAGATTTTCTTTTATAGGATATAGGCAGGGAGATATTGGGATATGTGGGTATAAGAGTAGTGAGGTAAGATGGAAGAATGGTGAGTGGTTAGTGTTAATGGGCTGGGTGAGGTAGTAGATATTGGATATATTGAGAAGTAGTAGTAGCTGAATAGAGAAGGATGGGGGTCTTGGAAGCATGGTGAGAAAGGGCTGCTAAGATTAGGTATATTGTGGCTGAGTAGTGTAGAAGGGTAGGAGAGTTGTATGTTTAGGGGGGAGTAGATAAGACTCTAGTATATGGGAGGGTAATGAAAGTTGAGTGATGGTTGATATGGGTGGGATTAGGAAGTAGGTGTTGATAGAGCAATGGAGACTAATTGGCCAGGTAGGGTAGTGGGAGTGGTTATGAAGGAATAAATGTAGAGGCTCTGGGGGCGGGTGAGATATGGGAGCAGGATAGGGGAGCGGAGTGAGCCCACAGGGCAAAAGCAGTGGGCAGAAACAGGAGAACTGGATACTGTAAAAAAGTATCAGTTACTGCAAGATCACAGGTTACAGGGAATGATGATATTTGTATATCGGAAAACCTTCACTCTACAAAAAAGACATCATTTTTCCAACAGACAAGATAGAAAAAAATAGGCAATGGGCAGGTGAAAAGGAAGAAATCAAAATTGAACGTGGAAGGATTGAAGAACATTACTGTAAGAAAAAAGAAGAGAAAGACAGATGTTGACTACATATCTCAAGCTGTGGATTTACAGTATCAGTTGTATGAGAATTTAATACACAGTGAAAATAGTGTGATTATAAAGACTAATAGTGATGAAGATGTGTCCTTCATAATAATTGATAGAGCAGATGTTACTGTATTAGAAGCTGAAGATTCTTCAGAGCTGGCCAGCAAAGATACTCTTGTAATTGGAGATTCAATTATTAGAGGAAGTGATACTTTTATTTGCAGAGATGATAATGAACATCGAATAGTGTTATGCTTCCCAGGAACAAAAAAAAGAAGATGAGAGACATGCTTTGGAACACCTTAATGTAAAGAAGTATGGATCTGTTTTTGTTCATGGTACAAATGATGTCACCCTCAAGGATTCTCTGACTGTTAGTAGGGAACTGACAGCCCTCTTAAATAGTATAGCTTGTACTTGGTGTTAGGACGTATTTTTCACAAATCACCTATAGAAAGGATTGTCAGGTCACTGTGAATGAAATTTTTTGGGGGGTAAATAATTACATGAAAAAAATGTCATTTTTTAAAAAAAATGGAAATGTGTAGAGCATCCAAGCCTAGTTTTGGGGACATATGTGTTCAGACAGGATGGTGTGCATTTATCAAGATCAGGGAAGAGAATTTTATGCAGCAGATATTTTGCAGTATTCGACAAACACTAGGCAGGATTTTTGCCAGGTTGAAAATTGAACAGTTCACAGATAGCAACATTTGATGCATCTCTGATGGTTGTTAATGCTAGGAGCATTAATACTGACTTTTTATTGGAACATTTGCTATATTCCCACACAATTGATGTTGTTATTGTTTGTGAAACATGGTTAAAGAACAAAGACTGGAAGCCAGTTCTGTCAGGGTATAAATGTTTTTACTGTAACAGACATTCTAACAAAAAGTCAGCTGTAGGTGTTATGATAGAGATTAAAGATAGCTGTGAGACCTGTGATTTATTACATGTTCAGTGATAAATACCAATACTATAGACTGTGTAACTGTGACAATAAAGATAACCCTGGAACATATAACAAATGTTTTAGTGTACAGACGCAGATGACCTAGAGGAATTTATACATTTGTTGCATGAAACACTGGAGGAAAGAATAAAATTAACTGGGGATTTAAATTTACCAGAAGCAGACTGGAATAATAATGATTCAACAACATTAATAAGGAAATTATTCACAGCGTATATTCAGGAACAACAGTTGCTTCAGATTGTAAAAAAAAACTACCAGGGGATGGAACATACTAGACATTGTTTGTGTTCCCAAAGAAATTACTGTAACTAGAAGTCAAGTTTTACCACCATTGATGTGCAGTGATCATGGGGTTATAAATGTTAATTTGTTGCTAGATAATTCCGCCAAATTGAAATCTAAGCCAATGCACAGAAGGTTAATTGCAGATTATATGGAAGCAAAACAGTCACTATGTAAAACTAACTGGAGTGAGATGTTCAGTGAAAAATCTGCAGATGGAATGTGGAAAGTTTTGAAACAGAAATTGTTATGAGTGCAAAAAATCAAAAAAAAGTTTAACATCAGGATCTAGGTATACAACATCAGAAAGATATATTTCTATAAGAACAGGATATCTGATTAAGGTGAGAGACAAAAAATATAAGAAATGGAAGAGAGGTCGAACTACAACTTTGAAAACTGAAACAAGCTGGACCAACGGATTAGGCATAGTGTGAGACAAGACCAAGAAAAATTATATAAAAATATTGAGCATAATAGGTAACCCTTTTATAATTACATAAGATGTGGAAGGAGTAAAGACATACAAATTGATAAACTATGTGCAGATTCTAAAATTTATTCTTAGACACAACAGATTAGAGATATAGTTATAACATTTTATGCAAAACAGTTTGGTTCCACAAAAGGGGTGATAAGTTGTCCAAGTGACATCCAGTTAACTCCAGATACTGGAATCAAATTAGATTATATTGAAAAAGAACTGCGCAAACTGGATTCAAACAAAGCACAGGGAGGAGATGGAATTAGTAACAATAACCTGAGAACACTTCGGCAAGAACTTACAGTACCATTATATCTATTGTTCACTAGGTCATATAAATATGGGGGGATTCCTCAAGATTGGAGGCATGCGCTTAGTAAGCCTGTCTGTAGGGAAAGGAGAGTAGGACTAACCCAGAGTCATATAGACCCTTAAGTCTACTTTCATGTTGTGGAAAAATAATGGAGAAGGTAATATTGGATAAGTTATTGTCAGAACTGGATAGGTTGGGACTTGAAACCATATATCAGTATGCATATGTTGAAAACAGATCTATTACCACCTGTAACATGATGTTCTATAACCATATAACAGCAGCTATGAATGGAAAATTGTGCTGTGATGTAATTTGTATAGATTTAACTTCAGCATTTGACAGGGTCTTGCACAAAACACTGATCAATAAGTTACTACAACTAGGTATTGATGCACTCTTGATAAGATGGATAGCTGCGTGGCTTACAGATAGGACATGACAAGTATCATACAGCAACTGGACATGTGAAATCTTTGGTTACAGTCTAAGTGTCCTACAGGGCTCTTCCTAGGCCCTTACTTGTTTAGATTGTATCTTTCAGACCTAACTTTTTCATCTGAGGTGTTCTATAGTCTATATGCAGATGTCCTGCAATTGGGTAAACTGATTACATGTGTTACAGATAAGGCATGTCTGCAAAATAACTTGATTAAATTGACCATTTTGGCACAGGAGAATAATATGCTGATAAATACATCAAAAACTAAGCATATGAGATTTGGGAGACATAAATTGAAAAGTGAATATTTAATACAGCACACAGTGATTGAAACTGTAGACTCATTTAAGGACCTGGGTATATAGATAGATTCAGCTGTGAGTTTTTCTAATCATGTCAGCGAGTTGGTTAATGATAGTTATAGGTTCATAGGTATGTACTAGGCTATCGGCCCTAGAGCCTATATAAGCCTAGCCAAGCAAGGTTCTCTGGCTTTCGCCACCCAAGAAAATTATTTTCTTTTGCCTCTGTTGAGCAGCGCCACAGCAGTGAACCCAGCAGTGAATTTCCTGTTTCCACTCCAGTTGTCAAGATTTCTCTTAAAGAGAGCTAATGAGGAGCCCTGCTTGACATGAATGGGTAGCCAGTTCTAGAGCATGGAAAGTCTCTGGGAAAGGAATCTGTCCCTCCAGCATGTTCTGTTTTTTATAGTGACAAGGTTTCAGTCCCTGGACCGTGTGGCTCGGAGAGATTGAGATTTCTTTAAGTGTAGCATGTCCATTAGGTCTGGGTTATATATGGCTTTGTATGTTAGGCAGAGGTCGCCTCTGAGTAGGTGATATGCGACGGAGTAGAGCTGAAGTTTTTGAGGCGGTCTGTGTATGGCATCTGTTTGAGGCTGGTAATCCTCCTAGAGAGGTATTTCTGTGGCCTTTCTAGTTGTTGCAGATGTCTTGCGAGGTGCATGCCAACTGGGGCGTCGTACTCTATAGTGGGTCTGATGAGGGATGAGTAGAGAGGAACGATGACCTCTCTTTTTCTGGAGGAGAACCCCTTTGTGATAAGGTGTGCCACATAGAAGGATTTCTTGACTACTGTGGCAACGTGATTATTAAAGGAGAGACTACTTCCACCTGTGTCCCAAGGTCTCTTGTCACACTTTTGGTGTTTAGTAGGCTACTGCCTATGTGGTAGTTCATCGTACAGTGTTCTTCCCAAAGGGGATGACAATGCACTTCTTGCCATTGAGCTTTAGGCCATGACTTTGACACCAAGCATCAGCCTTAGTGAGGCCTCTTTGTAGAATGTCCACATCCTTAGGCGGATCTATTATGGCTCCTAGTTTGCAGTCGTCTGTGAATTTCGTTAGCCAGAGGCCAGCTGCATTAGCCTGGACTTCAGAGATGTAGATACCGAATAGGAAAGGACCCAGGACTGAAACCTGTGATACTCCGTTTGTCACTGGTCTGAAGTCAGCTACTTTCACTGTGTGGGTTCTGTCAGTGAGCCAGTTGGCCACCCATCTTGTGACATATGGATTTATGCCTAGTCCAGTGAGTTTATCTGTAATACCAGAGTGGGGGATGGTGTCAAAAGCCTTGGTGAGGTCAAGATAGGCTTTGTGTACCACCTTACCCTCGTCTACAGCTCTGGTGACTGCTTTGAAGAAGTCAGTCAGGTTTAGGAGGCATGATCTACGTTTTACAAACCCAAACTGAGTGAGGTCCAGAGTTTGAAGGTTACCTATGTCTTTGTTTATAAGCTCCAGGATGATGCGTTCCATGGCCTTGCAGACCAGGCTGGCCAGGCTAATGGGGAGGTAGTTCCCAGGGTCAGTGGTGGCACCCCCTTTGTGGAGTGGGATAACCGTCACTGTGTGCCATTCTGTAGGTACAAAGCCTGAAGTGAGGCTATGGTTGAATATGGTACTTAGGTGGGGTCCCAGTTCGTTCTGTAGTTCATGCAGAATGCAGCCTGGGATGTTGTCCGGTCCCATGAATGCTGTAGTCTTGACTTTGGAGAGTGCGGTCTTTACCTGTGTGTCTGTGATTACAGGGGCTTTGCAATCTTCCGATATGGAGATGGACCCTTTGGGGGGTGAGGCAGGGGAGTCTGCCAGGATGTTGGCAATATCAGTTGGTTTAGTAAAAGTAGTGCCATTGTGCTGTAGTTCCGAGCAGATCTGAGTATTGCCATTGAGATTTTTGACATAGCTGTAGAAAACTTTATGGTTGTCTTTAGAACCCATGACAATTTTATTTTCGTAACTAGCTTTGGAGGATTTTATGAGGGATCTCAGCTTCTTGCTGAGGCTGACCAGGGAGTTCCTGCAATCATGGGATTTTACTCTTTTTTTGCAACAGTTTCTTCCTTCTGTTCTAGAGTTTGTTTATGGCAGGGGACCACCAGATTGGCTTCATTTTTTTTGGAGGATAGCATCTTAGTTCTGTTGGGGGTGGCACAGTCCATGCACTCGTGTATGTGCTTATACAGTGCTTTTGTATATGATTCAGCAGTCGTGTCTCTATTTTCCATCTGTGTGGTTGACGTGAAGTTGGCCACTTCTGACTTATGAAGCATGAAGTTGGCTTTGTAGAAATTTTTTATGGTGGTTTCCTTAATGGGGGGTGGGAGCAGGATATGGATGTCTAGGGTGATTAGCTTGTGGTCAGACCTGACCAGCAAGGAGTTGACCTCTGGTGTGGAGCATCTGTTACCCATATTGGTAATGACCAGGTCCAGGATGTTGCTGCCCCTGGTAGGGGTATGGACAAGCTGATCCAGGGCGTTGGAATTGATGAATTCCAGAAAACATTGGGCAGATGAGTTAGCACATGAGTAGTTTTCCTGTTGATGGTGGGATAGTTGAAATCTCCCAATATTAGGGTATTGGGCTGTACCTTAATATTATCCAGTATATCGGGAAACATGGAGTGGGCATCCTGAGGCATTGTGGGGGATCTGTAACAAGCTACAACCTGAATTGTTGTCTTTCCCAGTGTTAATTGTACTTGGATAATTTTGGATGCATTATGTTGAGCAACTAGCCTGGAGGTGTGGATATCCTTTATGAATATGGACATACCTCCTCCTTTATTGTTTCAGTCCAGGTTAGGTGGCTGAAAAGTGGTGGTAAGAATTGTAGCCTGGTAATGCAGGGGTGCTCTCTGGAGCCTTAAACCAGGTCTCTGTCACTGCACAGATGTTGATGTTCTCCATCGTAAGGAGTGCCTCGAGTGAGTGCATTTTGAGGTTTAGACTTCTAGCACTGAGTAGCATTACCCTCAGATTTTGCTTGTTTGTATCTACTATGGTGGTGAGTTTGATGTTTGAGCCTTGCCTAAAAAAGGCACTATAGAAGTGGCAAGAGCCTTAGCCAGTATCCAGAATCCCAGAGGCGACAGGTGCAGGCTATCTCTGGCAAATTATCATGGCCTGCCGATCATGTTGTCCCAGACCGACAGACACTGGATCCTCTTCGGATGACATCAGAAGCTTAGCCAATTGTTGAAGTCAATCATTTTGTCTTTGTATTGTGTTATCATTTTGGGTGATGGCAGGATGCTACTCAGGGCAAGTGTCATCCCTGCCTGGGCCACATGGTCAGAGAGCTCCTCCATGTCTCTTTTCATGTAGTCCAGGGAGGTATGTCTCCGGTCATTCACTAGAACATGGACAATGACAGAGTCATATTTGTACTTTTGTGGCGTGACCTGAGTGCGTGTGTTATATGGTGGATCCTGGCACCTGACAGGCAGCTGACAGTAACAATTTCCTTGTTTAGCCTGGTGAGAGGGACTTCAGTGTGCCTGACTATAGAGTCGCCAATGACTAGTGTGTTGGATACGTTGTTTTGCCTTATGGGCTGAGGTTGAGAGGCACACTGATTTTGTGGGCTATGTGTCGTTCGGGTAGTGTTGGGGGGTGGTAGTTGCTTGCATTTCAGATTTGGCAGTCTCTGTTTGGGCAGATTTTTATTGAGAGCCTCTGCAAATATAGGTGTGTGTTTTTTGTTACTATGTGTGGGTTTGGGTGGTGCAGGTTTTGATGGACTATGTGTAGAGTGTGGTGTGGTGTTTACCTTCTCCTCTTGACTGTCTAGTCCAGTCTTGGCTAGAGAGAGCTTGGCTTCCAGTTTGGCTATATAAGTGCATCTCTCACAGGTTGTAGTGTTGGGTGGTAGGAGGAGAGGGTTGTCAGTGTACATGAGGCAATTGCTACATCTCCCCAAGATGCCCAGATATTCATCAGGTGGACAGGAGAAAACACCTGGGGCTAACCCATAGACATGCCTGGTTAGTGCTTATTAATTTAAGTACTAAGAACTGATTTCCTCTTGATAAGTGAGAAAAGTTGAGTGCTGCAGTAATTTGTAGATTATTTAGTGCTTGCAACGAGATTTGGACAGTGCTGAGCACAAATAAACAGTTTTGAGTACTAAAACTAGAAAACTAGCTAGTTCTAAGGGAACAGAAACAGTTTTGAGTGCTAAAACTAGCTAGTTCTAAGGGAATATCTGAAGAGCAGACTTTCTGTCACCGGGAATAGTTTAACCGTAGTTAAACACTGCTGTGTGAGGCGCAAAACCGCGCAAACACGGGTTTTTAAACAGAAAGATGAAAGGGATAGAAATAGCCCAAAATGGCCAATAAAACTACAGATTCTGAGCTGAAACCATTCCTCCAGTGAACAGATAGGCTGTTCAAAACTCACCACTCTCACTGATGAACAGAGAAGCTTCCCTCCACTTAGAAAGGTCTGGGCAACACAAAAAATTACAAACAGCCCAGAATTCAGCAAAATCTGAAAAACAGACTTTACTGGTTCTAGAAAGGCAGGAAACAAATAGAGAGAGATGATTTTTTTTTCAAAAGTTAAAGCAGGTACAGGAATACAAACACTTTTAAAGCAGAAAAATGGCCATCACACTTGAGTGGGTTTACCTTTAGTTGTCCGTATTGCACACAGGCGAACAGCAACTGGGCGAAAGGCAGGATTTGCAAACGCTGAACAGAAAAAGGTTCAAATGTGCAATGAGCGAATGCACATTGACATTCGCTCATTGCACATTTGACATTGTGGGGCAGATTGCACTATAGTGGGGATCAGGAAATGGTCCCTTTCCCCACTGTAGTATGATCTCGGAGTTAGAATATTAAAATAGAGGGGTGTGGAGGGTGCAGGGGGGCTTGCCTCCCTGCTTTACACTTCTTGCTTTTTTTTTTTCATTCAACATTAATGTTTGAAAAATAGCTAATCTACTTTTCAATTTGCTGTTTTTGAACATTAAGGACTGTCGCCATTTTCACTTTCGTGGGTTTGTGTCACTCATATGAGCATTCAGACCACTGTGATTCGGCTTTATAAAGGTACACCATGCAAATTAATACTTAGAATATAGAGTATACAAAGAATGCTTGTGTGAAAGGACTACACCTCTAAGAACAACTTTGTGGATAAATGGCAATGTTACCTTCCTGTATGTATGGAAGCTTGAGTACATTTTTAAAATGATAGGTGGGTGGTGGGGCATAATGGTTAAGGTGTTTACCTTAGAAACACAAGGTGCAGGGTTTGATTCTGACATGGGGTAATTGGCTAGGCTTAAAATGGTCCATAAGGGCAGTTAGCCTAGTACTAACCTATGAACCTAAAACCTAAAACATTACTTTAGTTTTGAGTACAAGATGTAAATTTCTGTCTTCATTCTTGGTAGAAAGTACCTTAGACAACAACTACTTTAGGAAGCAGATAGATCCCCCTTGCTTTCAGTCTGGAACAAGCTTCATCAACACATTCAACAAACAGGTTGCCTGTATTTAAGTGGGAAGTATCAGTAATTATACTATGCTGAATTCGTTTAGTCAGTGTGGTGCTCATTAAACTAGTCTGCTCAGTTCTGCTAATTTACCATGCATAGAATTTCTGAACGCATTACTTTAACCAAGCTCTTCAACTCTTTTTTTTGCATTTTGTTAGCATAGCTAGCTTATCCCCACTGTTTTGGAGCTTTTAGTTAGGTCGTAATCTAACATTAGCTTTTTAACCAGTAAGACAATCATTTTTGTAAATTAAACTGGCAAAATGTTCCATAATTTAGGAATAACCTGAGAAACAGTAGATTTGCCACATTTATTTTGGCAAGTAGGGTTTTTGATCAGATTGGTGTTTTGGGACCCAAGAGCATGGGAATTAGTTTATAAGCATGTTTCAAGTGATAAATGGTAGTATTTTGCTTGTACTCTGCCTCACACAGCTAATAGCAATGAAGGTTATATGTAGCATGATGCCTGACAAATGCGGTATCTCAAATACATGCTATATGCTTCCCATTAGGTAAAGGAGTGTACATATTTTTGAGAATGTAGCATGTCATGATAGGCAGGTGTTCTTGGCTGTAACTCTGTGCTGGATGACATTTGTCAGTTTCTCTTGCCATAGAAAGCTTCATGTTGGTTTTAGCATCATTCAAGAAGGGATGTCCTGTCATCAGAGTTACTTTGTCCATGCTTGCAATAAAAAAAAGGCAAAGCAGAGTAGAATTATATACATAGTTTACCAGCCTAGTATCTCCATATTTGTTAGTAGTAAAGTAAAGAGAATAGTGGCACGCGCTAAACCCTGTAACAAAGGACAAGAAGCAGCTGGAGGTGGGGGGGGGTGGAATTGTGTCTTCCCATCTTATTGCTTGAACCCTACCTTCTGTATACCTGTTGAACAAGGGGAAGGTATTTAGTTCTAGTCCATGGTTTCATGTCCTCTGTAAAAGGAAGTGATGGTTAATAGTGTCAGAAGTCTTTAAATAAGTCATGGTTTAAGGATCCTACAGTGCCACTTAGTTTGGGAAGATGTACAGCTATTCATTCTAATCAGTTAGTGACTTTTTTTTCTGTTTAGTTGCCAAAGTAAAAGCCATTTTGTAAGTCTGAAATCAGGTAATTGTCACCCACATGCTGTAAATGTTGTGAATGTATTTTCCATTATTTGTGCCTGTGAGGAAAGGAGACCATGTGGTCATTATTTGGTGAAGTAAATGTAAGTACCACTCTTATGTAGATGTACAATGCTTAATTTTTTTCATATTCTTGGCATGTAATATTCTTTCATTTACTGGGTAATTAGAAATGATGTATACAATGACACCACAGATGCTGCAGTTTTCACATAATCTGGAGGGAGTACAACAGCAGACATGGTTTTAGTTTACTTAGAAGATTCTGTATGATACTGAAGAAGACTTCTTTAAATGTTACATTGTGTGATGCTCCATTACAGGCTTTGATAATTTGTGGTGGATCAGGTAGAGTTGTTGCACTGGGTCTAATGCTTATAAAAGGGAGCGCTAAACTGGTTGGAATTTTCATACACAGATTTCAGCTTGGATTAAGTTTGTACTCAGGAGTTTAATGCTGAGTTTAGAACTGCCTTGAGATTATTAACATGATACTTTTGTTAAAGTAAGAAATAATCCCATATAATACTTTAGGGGCTTCTGTTGGACTTTGCTGCTTGTCCCTAAGCATTAGTAGAAATTCCTGTGCTCTGTTTTATTATATACTTTGCATGGGTGGTCTCTCTGAGACTTTACAGGTTTTATTTTAGCTGTAATCCATAGTAGGATTGTCACTCTTAACTGTGCAGTGTCGTTCTGGTATCATTTTGTTTAAGATACTGACAAAAATCATAATACTCCACATGATGCATATGGTCCAATTTACATTTCTAAAGCTTGTATGAAATAGGATCCTGACCCCTATGTGCAAAAATGGGAAAAAGGTAGTTATGGATAGATGGATGAAAATGGATGGATTGAAGTTCTTACTACTGGAATAGTAACTCTTCTTTGCTTTCTTGGCTGTGCTTCATCCCTTATAAAGTTTAAAGATTATTGCTGTTAACAGCAGCCCCAGATTTGTTACATTGTCAGGAGCAGAGGCCAGGATATACTCCAACATATATTTCCCTACCATAGATCTTGTCACTTCTGCTATTAAGAGTGATGAGTTGTGCCTTTTGTCAGTGCAAATGTCTTGGAAACAGCTAGTCGATACCCCCACAAGGGGTGATAATGTCTTGGACTTAGTATTAATCAACATGAGTAACCACTGCAGCATCCCTATAGTATCATCCTCCCTGGTAAGATCTGACCACAAAGCAGTCACTTTTGAAGTCACCATCTCCCCCAACCCCCCTCTAGCTAGCATCAAACATAAAAACTACTCCAAAGCTGATTAAAGCCTCCTGAGGGATGGTATAAACAGCTTCACAGTCCCCCTCTGTAGGAACTGGCACCAATATCCAAAACTACATCAAAGCACTATACGAGCATTTATGTAGATGCATGGAATCAGGAATATTCGACAGGACTAAATCAGCCTCTGCAAGAAAGAGTGAACCTGTATGGTGGACATCTGCAATAAATAAACTCTATAACAAAAGGAAAAAATTGCTGACCAAGAAGGAGCAGGTGCCCATTTGGAAGCAATGTCCCCTTAGCCTGAATAAGCAAATAAGAGCAGAAATGAAATCCTCCAAAGCAAACTTCAAGTCCATATTGGCCACATCTACTAGAGACAGTCATAAGGCCTTCTTACATATGTCCGCAACCTCAAAGGAAGAACCCAGATCTGTTCAGAATTGGCGGTCAAGGACACTATATATATAAATGCCATAGATATAGCAAACTTGCTGGCTGACAGATTCAGCAAAAACTTTACCTCTCTGCCCCCCCAGTAAATATCTATCTAGGAAACAGGTCATAACTGCACTCTCAAAGGCAAAAAATACAGCCTCCATGGGACCCGATAACATCCCAGGCTACATCCTACGAGAACTCAGGAAGGAACGTGCAGCACCATTAGGCACCCTATTCAACCAAAGCCTGAGTACTGGCTTCATCCCAGCTGAGTGGAGGACAGCCAATGTCATCCCTTTACACAAAGGTGGAGCATTCACCGATCCAGGAAATTATAGACCCATCAGCCTAACTAGCCTGATTTGCAAGGCCTTGGAATGGATTATCATGGACCTCATTAACAAGGACATTGGCAACCTCCAAATACTTGATCCCACACAGTTTGGCGTCATTAAGGGAAGGTCATGTCTGCTAAATTTGGTTGACTTCTTTAAGACAGTCACCAAAGCTATGCACAAGGTGAAGACTGTGCACACCGACTACCTTGATCTTGTCAAAGGCTTTGACACTGTTCCCCACTTGGGCATAATAGATAAACTCTCAACTAGGCATCAATCCATATGTTACCAGATGGGTAGCAAACTGGCTCACTGATAAAACCCATGTAGTCAAAATAGGGGAAGCCACCTCAAGCAGTAGACCTGTAACAAGCGGTGTATCCCAGGGTTCGGTCTTGGGGCCTCTGTTATTTTGGATATACTTTTCTGAGGTGCAGGCCAAAACCAGTGGGCTATGGCTGACCAAGTTTGCAGATGACTGCAAGCTGGGTGCTGTCATCAGTTCCCCTAGTGATGTGGACATCCTCCAAGAGAGTCTCTCTGTCAGACAAATGACTGGTGCCAGAAACATGGCCTCAAGCTGAATACCAAAAAATGCATCATCATCCCCTTTGGGGAGAGTGACATCCTCACAAATTATCACATTAATAACAACGTCCTAAGCACTCAATCAGTTGTGAGGGATTTGGGCACCCAGGTTTACAGCAACTTGACTTTTGACCACCATGTTGCTTCCATGGTACGGAAAGCCTTCTACATGGCCCACCTCATAAGTAAGGGTATCTCATCCAGGAACAAGGAGGTCGTAACATCCCTGTATTTTTCCCTTATCAGGCCCATTATTGAGTACAATCCACCTTTCTGCATGTAACTCGCAAAGCACATGCAGCAGCTGGAGAAACCACAGAGGTTCCTCACCCGGAGAATCCAGGGCCTCAAACATCTACCATACACAGATGGGCTGAAAGCCCTGTCCCTCTACTCAGTTTCTTACAGAGTCGTCAGAGGTGACCTCTGTCTGGCATACAAGGCGATCATGGAACCCACTTTGATGGGACTGCTGCATATCCGCAAGTCAAGCTCCACTCGAGTAACCCGCACGTGTGGCCTCAACTTGGTCTGTGACATCAACAGGACTTGTTGGTGGGACAGATTTGTGTCCCAGAGACTCCCTCTTCTATATAGAATAGACTTTCTCTCCACATCAAGCAGAGTCCCTCTTTTTAAGTGCAACCTGGATGGGAAACAGAAAATATACCCCGGGATTCCACTCATGTCCCTGCTGGAGAGGGGCATTGGGTGCTGATTTGTCTAAACATGGGCTACTAAACTCTTGGCTAGGCTTATAAGGGCCTCAGGGCCAATAGCCTAGTAACCTCCTAGGATCCTAAGCCACATAAGTAGATAACAGGTTAAGAGTCCAGGTGATACGAAAATTTTCAGAGCTGAACTCATCCATGATTTACTTGAATTCTGGAGATGTATAAATACTGGCAGATACCCGGTGTTTTGCAGTCCTGACTTCAGGAGACAACAGTAGAACATTTCTGTCCAACATGTGTGGGAAGTGGAGTGTTGAAAGAGAGGGCAGGTTTTCTCCTTGTGATAAACTATTGCAACACCAACACTATCTTTATGTTTATAGTCCCACATATGTGTAGCATTTAGCTTCAAAGATGCACATTGTATTTTGGTTTCCTTCTGTGGAATTTCACTAATAGCTAGTTGTGGCTGTACTCGTTATAGGTCTTTTTCTAGTGTCTTTTTTATTATTTATGAGTAGTCATTCCTAGAGACACACATTTTAGGTATCGCCATTGGAATACATTCATTAGCCCAAATGCAACTTCTGTATTTGAAGCTGTGCATGCTGGGATGCAGAAGACCATTTAGCCTTCTGTAGCCCTGTAGGCTAATCATAGACAAGCCTTTCCTTCTCTTTCCATTAATTTTCCCATAAGTTACAGTGTCCTCTAAATTTCCTGCCTCCATCAAAAGCTGCCTTCATATAATTTAACCACCCTGCTGTTTCCCAGTTCCTAGGTGATTGTTCTTTAGAGAAGTCTTCACTAGTGGTATCAGTGGTTGAGGTACTTTCCTCTGGATTGCAGAGGGCAGAGTATTAGGAATGATTTGACTTTTTTCCAATTTAGTTTCTAGGTTTTCCTTATTATTCCATGTGAGTTGCCAATAAATTCTTGCCTCCCCACCCACTTTCTGGGCTAGTATACCCCATCTGGTGAAAACAAAGGCAAAATACTTGCTGAATACTTGATGCTTATCGCCCGTCAATACCATCCATTAGTCAGTTTTCCATATACATGTTAGCCTGCTTGAGCCATATAGAACTCTTACATTCTGCTGTTGCATTTCAGGTTGGACTTCATTATCCGTCTCCTTCTTTTAAATATGTTCTGCTTGCATAATCCCATGGCAAGATTTCCTTTGCTTTCATTTTGTCTTTTATTATGGTTCATTTCCTGAGACGATTTATATTGCCTGTTTATACTTTTGTTCTAAATTGTGTTGTGCTGCCAAGAAGAAGCAGGAGTTAGTAATGAAGAAAAACGCTTGCATTTATTCTCTTTGTTAGGTATCTTTTGAATTTATATTGACCAGTGAAATACCAATTTCTGAAGTTAACAGATAAGACAATGTAGAGTGTCAAAATCATTTTACTTTTACCAAGCCAGATTTCCAGACACAGAGCACTATAATTAGACCCCTCAGAAGTACTTTTTTTTCTTATCTTTTATCCCTTTAGCCTGCTCACTCTCAGATCCTCCCAAGTATTTGTCCCCTACTTCAGAGTAGCAGCGGATCTGCAGTGAAATTGTCATTGTAATGTGGTAGTTAAATAATGCTGATGTAACCTTGGATGTTATGCCCATGCTTCGTATCTCCTAGTAGGCCATGTGATTATAACTCATGTGAGAACAGCTCACTCATAACCTGTTAAGTACGGGTATATAGCTTTAAGGTTGATGAACTTACTACACTGAGTCACATGTCATGTTTGGTTTCAGAGGTTCAGCTGTAATATAAGCTTCATGGATGTTGGACCATATATGTCTCTCTCTCATATTCATTAAACCTTCTGATGTGACATTGTGTCAGAAGTAGAGAAACGTATTTACAGACATGAAGAAATATGTGTACTTTCAAGATTCTCTCTGTTGGTACTACCAGAATTAATCTACAGTAGAAATACTGTTCCAGTGTGATCACCAGGAATAGTTTCATTGCAATTAAATTTGTCTGGGTGGCGGGGTGGTTTTGATCCAGAAATATAATTTATTCCTCACAGCAAGTAAATTAACTGAAAAGGCTAGAGAAGGTCACTGTCCTGCTTTCCTAAATGCTGTTGAAGAAAATGTCATGAGTTTATTTAACTCTCTATTTTCCCTGATGAAGAGAAAACATATTAGCACTTAGAAGAATTCACTAATTGTTACCAGACCAGAAAGGAGTCACTGTTTATTAGGCATTTGTTCTTTGCAAGAACAAAAGCGCTTGCAGGCTGTAGATACATGTTACTAGTGTGAAGAACAGAGCCAAAGACTTTGAACTAGGTGAGTTGCATGATTCTCTAACAAAGAGTATCATTTGTAGTGTAAGAAATTTTGAAGCAAGCATGCAGGCTTTTATCAGAAGCTGTGATTGTATGCAGAAAATGAAGATACTAGTGCACAAATAACATAAATGAGGGAAGGAGGTTTACAAAAATAACAGTTGAGTCAATTAAGATAGAAATGAGAAAAAAGGGGCTTATAATGGATATGGAAAGGACAGTTATATGTCATTGCACTGTAACAACGATGGAGTGCAAAAAAAATCTGGCAGGAAGAGTTGTTCTGCATTTAGTTAAGCTTGCAGAATACTTGCCTGAAAAGAACATTTCAGCAAATGTATAAAAGCAGAAACAAATGTGTTCAAGAGAATGTCTATGTTGTTGAGCAGAAATAGGAAATGAAACCGTATCAGCATACAACACGGGTACAGTAAAGATGGAAAGACTGGATACAGTGAATTCTGGCAGCGCTTCTGAGACACCTGAGGTATTGAGAGAAGAGTTTGCTACTGATTGCTGGAAAAATGCTGAGAATTAATGGGCAACATGTAAAATTTAAATTAGGCACAATGTATTAATGAATAGCTTCTCAGAAAATACTTTGAAATCAGTAATACTAGCCAACTGTGAAGAGAGAGCTATGTCTAGATTGTTAACTTGTTGTGCCCACTGGGTGGCACCACTAAGTAAAAACTTCAGACAGAAGGGAAGGTGGGAGTTGAGTGACTTATGGAGGCTCACCCATCCTGTGAGGAGGGTGATGATGAGCCTGGTTGATCAATTACTCCTATGCAAGCCTTATAAGCTGCAGTCCTAACCCAGTGATGATAACTCTTATGTGATGTGTGTGTGTGTATGTGTGTGTCAACATGCGTGCACATACATATATAAAGAAGAGAGTGCAGGACAATGATGCAGGTTCCCACATCAGCCGTCAGGGTCATAGTGGTGATAGTAATGAACAGGCAGTGTACTTGATGTTTAGCAGGCATCAAGGGGCACAAAAATGATATAGAAAAAGTCTGAATTAAATACTCCATTTCCAAATAGTTACCTTAAATAAGTGAAGTAAGGTAACTATTTGGAAATGGAGTCTTTAATTCAGACTTTTTTCTTTATCATTTTTGTTACCTTAAATAAGTGAATTAACCCGCAGTAGTGGTGCTGCGGTAGCGTTGTCGCCTCACAACAAGACGTTGTCGCGTTCGATTCTCAGTTAGAGCGTCTTCTGTGTGGAGGCATACATGAATGGGCGTGCCTTCGTTGAAGGTTGTGCGTCAGGGCTGGTAACTCGGCACGTAAAAATCCACTACTAAACATTAGCGGACTGGAGTTCCGCTCTGGCGACCCCTAACTGGGATAAGCCGAAAGACACAACAACTTTAAATAAGTGAATTGTAGTAATATTTTGGGTTGTGTGGCTTTTGAGAAGCTAGAAATAATGAAACAAATGCGCAGATGAAGAGCAGATTCTGCTTGTATTTAGAATCAGTCACACTTTTACAGACATCTTAGATACTGTGCAATGGTAGCAGTGATGTCCTGCATGACTATACTACTTTATTCAGAGTCATAGAAAACATGCCAGGAAAATGTTGCACTTAAACGTTATGCACTGTGTAGTGTCAGTGATCCATATTCCCATGAAATGCCAGTAGATGTTGAAGAGAAACCAAGCACATGTTATTAAGAAACAATCAGAGCCAACAGACTGAGTAAGTTTTATAGTAACTGTATTGATCCAAAGGATATGCGTATACTGATGACAAGTGGACATTACCTGTTGCTCACAGTTGAAGTAATGGATTCAATAATGGCAAATGCTACATTTTTCTTAATACTAAATGCAAGCAATGGTTTCAGTCAGATAAAGTTACATGTATAAAGCTCCAGATTGTATGCATTTAATACAGTAACATGAATGCACAGGCTCCTTGGACTACTATTTGGGATTTTAATAGCATCACAGGTATTCCAAAGAGCTGTTGCTGAAGTAATTGAAGTCTTTGAAGTTACTGTAAACATAATTGATTATTAATTAGTGTTGGATGAGACAGAAGAGCATAAGGAAAAATTGATGCATCTGCACAATGGATTAAGACACTATAGTTTGAAGTTAAGTAACAATAAATGTAAAATCAGAGCGAGAGAGATGAAATATGAGTCATTTTCAAATATCAGAGCACTGCAAACCTCTACAGAAAAACTTCCATGCAAACTGTAAATGCTGTGGACAGAAAACAAACCCACATTACAGAGTTCTGTAGGAATAATGCAGCATCTTACAAAAGTTTGTACCTAATTTATCGGACCTACAGAAAGCTAATACACCAAGGTGCAGCTTGGGAAAGGAACTATGCATCGGGAGAGTTTTGAAATATTTTAGAAACTATTTACTTATTCTTTACTGTTTAGTTACTTTCATATTAATTAGGCATTTGTGTTGCAGGTAGATGTCAGTCAGAACAGAATAGGAGCTGTGATCCTACAAGAGAATAAGACACACCTCTTGGTCAAGACATTTGTAGATGCACAAAAGATGTATGCATAGACAGAAAAGTAACTGTTAGCAGTCATGTAGGAATATGAGAAATCATTCATGAATTTGAGAAATTCTTTTCACAATGTCTATGCTAAAGAAGTTCAGCTGAAACAGATCACAAACTTTTGCAAAGCATATTCAGAAAATATTTGGCCAGGACACTTCCAAGATTGCAGAGTGTATTTACCTAGTGTACAAAAGTTAGACCCAAGACAGTACATCATGGGTGAGGAACTACACAAACCAGATACCTTGAGTAGAACATATATAATACCATCAAGTGTTATTTTCTAATGTTTTATGCAGCTGTGTGCTGGAAGTTTTGTCTTGATTTATATTTTGTTTTTTACCTCTGATTTTTACTGTTATAATGAGGTGCAAACCTATTGTGCACCATAAAAGACTTCCAACATTTTAGTGCGTCTGGTAAAACTGATATGGAAGTTTAGAATGATTACTTTATGAATGACTTCTCCTTGTACAAAGGTAGTTCAGTATACCTAATTTAATTTTGTTTATTGTTTTTTGTGATTTCCTCATGGAATATGACTTAAAATTATTGATTGTTTTGATTTCTTTTAATTCTGTGGTCACTGATTTTGACTTTTTTCTTTTAAAATTCTTTACTTTAATTGTTTGTTGCTGAGAATTGATTTTTGAAATGATTGTGCCATTACCGATTTGCTGAAGCATATGTATCTTGCAATGTACTAAATGCTATGTTTAATATGAAAGCAACACCTGATAACACTGTAGACTTGTGTTCCTCATGTTAAAAGTTAGATGACTTAGTTTGCTTACTATTATTAGTAAATCTAGACTCACTGAAGATGACTGCATGTGTGCAACTGGCACAGCTTGGAAAACTTTTGTTACATTTAGTAATTACTGGGCTGTTGAGATAGGTAATGTTAGCTAAAGTATAGACAGAATACATTTAGGAAAGGAATTGTTCTGCCAGTAAAGACCACTGAGCCCCTATTAAACATGAAACTACTGATGTCATCTTTGGAACTCAGGACACAAGTAAAGGGATGAAATATGAATTGAACTTGGAAGGATTAAAGAACATTACTTGTAAGGAAAAAGACTGAAGTTGACAAAGTGGCTCAGGCTGTGGCAGTACAGAGATGGCTAGATGAGAAATATTTATTTATTGCTTTTATTAACCGAGAAAGTCCACTGGGCCTAGGAAGAGCCCGTATTCAATGCAGGCCCAGGGAGAAAAGCTCCACATTAATTACATACAAACATTAAAAAATATTAATACAAAGGAGATTTTAAGCAGAACTATCAAAATATGAATACATAGAACATTTTCAGTGGAACTATAATTTCATTAATTACATACAAGTGATCCTTTATTACATGCAAGAGTGAAACATATTGATACATAGAATGAAGTATTTTGATCAAGTAATAACAGAGGCAGCAGTAATGTTTTACAGTCAGGTAATGATGCCATGTATTCTAGAGTAACAGAGACAGCAATAATGTTTTACAGTCAGGTAATGATTGTATGTTTGCAAATGAAATAAGTGTTAATAACAATGAGATTAATATGCCTAATGGTGATAAAGGTCATTCTTTTTAATATTTGAAGTGGCAGATATTTATGAATCAGAAGAGGGAGATTCTTCAGATCTTGTCAGAAATGATATACTAATAATTGGAGATTCACTTAGAATAATGAACATTGAACAGTATTATGCATGCCAGGACCAAAAATAGACGATGTGAGTAGGGCCTTAGAATGCCGTAATCTAAGGAAGTATTAAGCTGTTTTTATTCATATTTGTTCAAATGATCTCATCTTCAAGGATTCACTAACTGCTAGTATGGAACTTACAGCCATGTTAAGTAATATAGCTTGTACATATGTTAGGATGTATTTTCACAAATCCCATACCTTCATGAAAAATGGCTCATTTTAAAAATTGGAAATGTGTAGAACATCTAGCCTAATTTTGGGCACATACATATTCAGACAGAATGGTGTCCACCTGTTAAGACAAGGGAATATATTTTTTGCAGCAGATAACTAAAGCAAAACAGGATTTTTGCCATGTCAGAAATTTATCAGTTCACAGATAGATTGTTTTTATCTGTGCTGGTTGTTGATGCCAGGAGCATTACTGATAAAGGCTGTTTTATTGGAAAGTTTGCTACATCTTTATAAGATTGATATTATTTGTGAAATATAGTTAAAGAAAAAATATTCTGCCAGGGTATAAATGTTTTTATTGTAACAGATACTGTCAAAAAATCAGGTGTTATGATAGGCATTAAAAATGATGAAACCTGTAATTATTATTTTTTGTAGTAATGCCAGTATTGTAGATTGTGTAAATGTGACAATAAAGACAGCCCTGGAAAAGATTACAGTTGATGGTGTACAGACCACCAAAGTCAAGTGTTGATTACTTAGATAAATTCATACATCTGTTGCATGAAACATGGGAGGGAAAAATCACAGTAGATTAAGACTTAAAAATTTGCAGGAACATATTGGAGTAGTATTGATTTTACATTTGTAAGGAAATTATTTGTAATGTATGCTCAGGAACAACAGCTGTCACAGATTATAAACAAACTACCAGGGAACAGAAAACACTGGAAATTGTTTGTGTTCCTAAGGAGATGATTACTTTTTGTCAAGTTTTACTATATTTGATATGCAGTAATTATTGGTTTATAAAGGCTAAACTACTGCTAGATAGTTATACGAAACTGAAATCTAAACCAGTGCACAGGCGATTAATAGACTATATGGAATCAAAACATTCTTTGTGTAAAACTAATAGGAATAGTGCATTCAGTGGAAAGACCATAGAAGGCATTTGGCAAGTAAATAGTTCATAGGCGGTTACTTAGCAGCCCTAGAGCCTTTTTAAGCCTAGCCATGTTAGTTGTGGGTTCCCTCAATTGTCCTTGGTTAGATGGACGTACTTTACAGATCAGCATTGACTACCCCTGTCCATGAGGGACATGGGTTCCACCCCGGAGGTGATTTTGTGGTCACCCATCCATTTGTCCAGGTTGTGCTTGAATAGGGTTATTGGGGAGCTCTGCTTCACATGAATTGGAAGTTTATTTGAGAGCACCAGCAATTTGTCACTTCAATTCCAGGAATTTGAGGTA
This sequence comes from Protopterus annectens, assembly GCF_019279795.1. Classification (NCBI taxonomy): domain Eukaryota; kingdom Metazoa; phylum Chordata; order Ceratodontiformes; family Protopteridae; genus Protopterus; species Protopterus annectens. The sequence continues at coordinate 1,348,189,553 of NC_056735.1, read as the reverse complement.
GTCATCCACAGGACCACCTCATTCCCCTAGTTGTGCGTGGTCAACAACATTAAATTTAAATGTGTGTCCCGGGTTTCCTTTGACAGGTTTGGCCAAAGCATTATATTAATCCCCCTTTCTAATGTTGTATTGATGCTCATACACTCTCTGCCTGAAAGTTCTTAGTTTTCCCAATATAGAATGCAGAGCAATCAGAGCAGAGAACTAAATAAATAATAAATAATAATAAAGATTTGGGTGCATCGAGGGACTTCCAGTGTGGGTTTGGCACTGCCCTTTACCAATCAGTTTGACAGCTTGAAAGAAATAGTAGAAAGAAGCTGGTCTATTTTTACTGTCGATAGTGAACACCATGCGTTAGTAGGACCAAAACCTAGGGTGATCTATAAAAAAGCCCCTTGTTTCAAGATGTTACTGGAAGGGCTGAATTTCACTAATCAAATGAAGAAGTTGGTTAGATATGGGAGCTGCAATTGTAGGTTCATGATGGAAGGGCCCTTTGTCACAGTGCCTGGTTTTGGAAGATTTATTTCCAAAATAGATTTACGTGTAATAGTTGGGGAGTGATTTATTTAGCTCTCTGCTCTGATTTCTCTGCATTCTATATTGGGAAAACTAAGAGAACTTTCAGGCAGAGAGTGTATGAGCATCAGTATGATATTAGAAAGGGGGATGAATATAATGCCTTGGCCAAACCTGTCAAAGGAAACCTGGGACACACATTTAAATTTAGTGTTATTGACCAGGCACAACTAGAGGAATGAGGTGGTCCTGTGGATGACTACCTTGAATTCGTAGAATTGAAGTGGCACCTTAAACTAATGCCACTCAATCCCCAGGACCTAATGACTGTGTTTCCATCCCCAGCTTACTCAGATTGAAGGCATTGTATTATTTTGAATGAGATAGTCACCAAGGGTCTGAAAGTACTTCTTCTGTTCACAATAGGTAAACGGCTGAAATACATGTTTTGTTTTAGAGAGTTTCCATAGTTACAATATGTTTTAAATTGTGAACTGCCAACATGTTTTAAATTAAAATGTTTGTTTATGTTGTCATGACTAGTTTTAAAAGGTATTAAAAGCTGACATTGTTTGTGATAGAGAGGGTTTGTAATAGTTAATTAGGTGATGATGCCATTGATTCTTTGAGGCTGCCACCACAGGTATAAAAATTCAGTTTGTTGTAACTTGTATTGTTCTGAAGAAGTCCTGTTACCTGTGGATGAAAGCACTCAACGTGTTGTTATAAATAAAGCCTTTTGCGGCACTCGACTCTGAAGACTTCTTCTTTTCCTTTTTATTGAATGCATAATATGCTTGTTACCATCAGTGACCTCATCATAATCCTCTATATGTGTCTGCTGTACTTGATATTGAAAATTTCTGTAAGGGTATTAATGTTATGTATAAACCTTGTAATAGTTATTCATCTTTTTTTATTTATTTTAAACTTTATTCTAGATGCAGTTTGCTTTGTTCTTGTATTCAATACTCTAAATCGTTTAGTTGTGCAATGGCCTCTGCATTATTTTTGATCAGCTCACCTTCCCTGTTAACAGACCCCTATAAATAAGTAAAGGTATGCACAAATATATTGACAGTCTTAAACGAGAACCGTACCCAAAACCTGAAAAAAACATGTTTATTTTTAGCATATCTTGAACTTTTCTGCATTACTAATGTTTCTGTATCAAAGCAGGCAGTTGTTAGTATTTTCTAATTTATTATACCCCAAAATGGCTTGAAAGGGGGCTGCAATGGGTAGCATGATTTAGTTTTACAGTCAATGCCTTTGCCTTTCTATTGTTATTTTAGAGGGACAGACAGAAGTTCCTATGATGAGTGGATCATTTACTGTGTTTTTCTCTCTCATCAGCTTACAACAGTACCATGACTGTCTACTTTTGACTGTCAGCACCAATGGCAATTTTTAATCACGTTACTCCATTTTTTTTTTTTTTAGTAGTGATCATCTTTGATACAGGTTTATTTGAATGATAGGTTTGAAAATGTGTCTTGACTTAATTGTTCTTTTCAAAGTAACAGCTGTAGTTCAATGTTCAGGTGTGAGAAATCTGACCCCTGCGATTAATATGTGTTACTTGGGCTGTGATAGTTTGTGTTACTTTCCCAGTTTTTAATACTAGAACTAGAGCTTTTGATGTTAATCTTCCTTCCCAAACTCACCGACTTGTCTCAACAAAACACTTCATGCCGTGTGAAAGTGCTGTAACAAAACGCCAGAAGAAACATTCACTTTTACAGAAAATACAGTGTAGAAAAAAAATGCAAAATCATATACTGACAGAATAAGATGAAAGTATTTTCTTTCTTTGTGGCACTCACAGTTTGATTAAAGGGAAATAGAACTAAGTTTGAAACCCTTGTCTTTGTTCAAACTCCAGGCTACTCTATTTATCTGAGGTGTGATGCTGGCAATCTTGACCGATACAGCACATTTAAGTGCCATTATTATAGGCTTGTAAGTACTGGGCTAGATGCCATGGCAAGCCATTTTAAGCCTGGCCAGTTTCCGTTTTTGTGCTTGAATTACCCTGCCCTTTTTGGTTAGAGATTGGCCTTACCCATCCCATGACCGATTATTATATATTAACTGGATCATACCATAGGTAATTTGAATGGATCCATGCATTTGATGTAGCTTTTAGGAGCTACCTCTGTCCATTAGTACTACAGGAGGTCAGTCCTAGGGTAAATTTTCTGTTTCCCATTCATAGATCCAAGCTGTGTTTGAATATGGACAGGGATGAACCTTGTTTTGGCTGGATGGGGGGTCGATTCCAGAACAGTGGTATCCTTTGTGAAATATACCTGAACCTCCAAACCATTTTGTTGATGTTGTAGAAGAGGTTTAGATGCCTAGACCAAGCATTTCTGATATTTCTGATGGCATTTGACTTGCTGATTTGCAGTAAATCCATCAGTATTGAGACAGAGGGTGCCTTGTATGCCAGACACAGGCCACCTCTTAGCAGTCTGTAGGACACTGAGTATAGTGACAGGGCTTTGAGTCTGTCCACGTAGAACATGTTGTTTAGGCCCTGTATCCTTTAAGTAAGGTATCTTCTAGCTTGCAAACATCTGCATATTTAGTCAACCACAGCCTTTTGGTATTCTCTTACTTCAGAAACGTAAATGCTAAACAGATGGGATCCCAGCTCAGAACCCTGTGTGACTTGCCTCTTTGTGGTGTTAACTTGTGTCCTAGCTGTCTGCCATTTGGAAATCCAGCCAGAGATATATAGGTTCATAGGTTCATACTAGGATATCTGCCCTAGGGCATTCACAAGCCTAGCCAGAGTGTATTTGGCTTTCACCACCCATTTTAAAATGAATTTTGCTATGCCCTTTTTCGAGGTTAGTATACTGTGCATCTGTCTAACAGTGACACAGAAGTGATACCCGGAGTAAATCTACGATCTCCCATCCACTCATCAAGATTCCTCTTGAAGAGAGTTAATGAGGGACTCTGCCTAACCTGGACTGGGATTTTATTCCAGAGTGAAGGGAGCCTCTGGGTTATGAATCTGTCCCTCCAGCATGTCCTATTTATTTCAGTGCTGAAGTTCAAGTCTCTCGAGCGCGTAGCTCGATGAGATTTGGATTTTCTGAGGTGCAGCATGTCCATTAATTCCGGGTTAGACATGGCTTTATACGTCAGGCACAGATCGCCTCTGAGCAGGCGGTATGCCACTGAGTAGAGCTGGAGTTTCTTTAACCGGGCAGCATATGGCATCTGTTTGAGCCCTTTGATCCTATTGGTGAGGTACTTTTGGGGGTCTTTCCAGTTGCTGCATGTGTCTGGTAAGGTACATCCCAAAAGGGGCATTGTACTCAATTATGGGCCTGATGAGGGATGAGTAAAGAGGCACGATTACCTCCCCTGATCTAGATGTGAATCCCTTCATGATTAGGTGGGCTATATAAAATGATTTTCTAACCACTTTGGCCACGTGGTTGTCGAATGAGAGATTGCTATCAACTTGGGTCCCCAGGTCCCTAATTACTTCTTCCGTACTTAATGAATTACCATCTATGTGGCAATTTGTGGGCACTTTGTTTTTGCCGAAGGGGATGACTATACACATTTTGGCGTTTAGCTTGAGGCCATGGCTCTGGCACCAGTTGTCTCTTTCTATGAGGCCCTTTTGTAGGATGCTTGTGTCGGCTGGAGAGTCGATTATGGCGCCCAGTTTGCAGTCATCTGCTAACTTGGTCAGCCACAGTCCTTCTGTGTTGGCCTATACCTCCGAGAAATATATACCGAACAAGAGAGGTCCCAGGACTGAGCCTTGTGGGACGCCACTTGTAACTGGTTTGGAGTCTAACATGACTCCAGCAATTCTAACCATGTGGGTTCTGTCCTTGAGCCAGTTTGCAACCCATCTAGTGACATAGGGGTTTATATTTAAGCTGGTGAGCTTATCTGTAATGCCCAAGTGGGGTATTGTATCGAAGGCTTTTGCAAGGTCCAGGTAGGCTGTGTGGACCACCTTCCCCTCGTCAATGGCCTTGGTGACTGTTTCAAAGAAATTGACCAGGTTTAAGAGGCAGGATCTGCCCTTAACAAAGCCGAACTGGGTAGGATCCAGTGTCTGTAGGTCCCCAATATCTTTATTTATGAGGTCCATGGTGATCCTTTCCATAGCTTTGCAGACCAAGCTAGTCAGGCTTATGGGCGATAGTTTCCAGGATCTGTTGAGGCACCACCTTTGTGGAGAGGGACCACTGTTGCTGTACGCCACTCTTTGGGTACATATCCTGTAGTACGTCTGAGATTGAACAGTAGTATTATGTTTGGGTTTAGTTCTTCATGGAGTTCATGTAGGGCGAGCCGGGACACCATCTGGTCCCATTGATGCTGTGTTTTTGCTTTGGAGGGCGGCTCTTACCTGAGCATCTGAGATGTCAGGGGGGCAGCACTCTGCTGGGATAGATATTTGCCCTTTTGGTGGGGAAGGGGGGGAGAAATTTGCGCTGAACCTGTCAGCTAGGATGTTGGCAATGTCTGTGGGTTCGGTGTATTTTTTGTCATTTTGGACTAATTCTGAGCATATCTGGGAATTCCCACCCAGGTTTCTAACATAAGTAAAGAAAGCCTTGTGATTATCCTTAGTGTCCTGTGCAATTTTTCTCTTGAAGCTGGCCTTAGACGATTTTATGAGTGCCTGTAGTTTTTTGCTAATACTGATCAGAGATGCCTTCCCTTTTTGGGATTTTGCTCTATCATGTAGTAGCTTCCTCCTTCTATTGTATAGTTTGGTTATGGCTGGGGTCCACCAGACAGGACGCCTGCCTTTGGAGGATTGAGTCTTGGTTTTGTTTGGGATTGCATGATCCAAGCATTCCTGAAGGTGTTCATAGAATGCGTTTATAAAGGATTCTGCGGTCTGGGACGTATTTTCCACAGGCCCGGGGGCTTTGAAGGATTCCACCTCGGTTTTGAGGAGTGTGAAATTTGCTTTAGAGACGTTTTTCACTGTGGTTTTCTGGGCAGGGGCTGGGGTTGGGATGTGAATATCTAGTGAGATTAGTTTATGGTCTGATCTTACCAGTGGGGGATACACTTCTGGTCTGGAGCATAGAGTCGCCATGTTGGTGATGATCAGGTCCAGTATGTTTACCCCTGTTGTGGGAGTGGTAACAAGCTGTTCCATAGCATTTGAGTTTATAAATTCTAGGAACCTTTGGGCTAGGGTGTTGGAGTTAGAGTAATGCTCCCAGTCTATGTTTGGGTAGTTGAAGTCGCCCAATATAATGGTGTTTGGAGAGACCTTCATATTTTCCAGTGTTCTCAGGAAGGCCGAGTGGGGTTCCTGGGTTTGGGAGGGTGGTCTGTAGCAGGCTATAAACTGGAAGGCAGTTTTACCCACTGTTAGTTGCACATGGATAGTCTCTGATGCTTCGTGCTGTGCCACCAACCTGGAGGTGTGGGTATCTTTGACGAATATTGATACTCCCCCTCCTTTTGTGGTTTGGTCCAAGTTTTGGGGCCGAAAAACATGGTATGAGGTATAACCTGGTATTGCTGGGGTGCTCTCGGGAGCCTTGAACCAGGTTTCTGTTACTTCACAGATGTCGATGTTCTCCATGCTAAGGAGGGTTTCAAGTGCGTGCATCTTGAGGTTTAGACTTCTGGCATTGAGAAGTATTACTCTTAGTTTCTTATCCCTTGTGATACCTATGGAGGTGGGTTTGTCTTTTGAGCCTTGCCTAAAAAAGGCACTATGGGGGTGGCAAGAGCCTTTGCCAATATCCGAAAGCCCAGGGGTGACAGGTGCAAGCCGTCCCTAGCGAAGCATCGTGGCTTGTCGAGCATGTCATCCCAGGCTGGCAGGCATTGGATCCCCTTTGAATGACACCAATACTTAAGCCAATTGTTGAAATTGATCATCTTGTCTTCATATTGTGGCATCATTCTTGGTGAGGGTAAGATGCCTCTCAAGGTCAGGGTCATACCGGCCTGGGCTACATGCTCAGAGAGCTCCTCTATGTCTCTTTTCATGTAGTCCAGGGAGGTACATCTCAGGTCATTCACACCAGCATGGACAATGGCCGAGTCATATTTGTACTTGCCTTGGAGTGACCTGAGTACTTGTGTTAAGTGGCGGATCCTAGCACCCGACAGGCAGCTCACCGTGACCTTCTCCTTGTTCAGCCTGGTGAGTGGGACGCCAGTGTGCCTGACGATAGAGTCACCTATTACAAGTGTATCAGGTGTATTGTTTAGCCTTAAGGGCTGTGACTGTTCAGCACACTGGCTTTGTGAGCTATGTGTTGCATGTGTTTTGTTTTGGGGTAGCGGTTGCTTGGGTGTCTGCTTTGGAGGTCTCTGTTGCTTAGGCAGATTTTTATTTAGAGCCTCCGAGTATGTTTTTGTGTGTTTATGTGTTTGGTTTGCTGTTGTGGTAGGTCTATGTGAGACTGGAATTGTAGTGAGTGTGGTTTCCTTCTCCTCCTTACTGGTTACCCCAGTACTGAGTTGAGAGAGCTTAGCCTCCAGTTTGGCTATATGGTTGCATCTCTCACATGTGTTAGAATTTGTTGGGAGGAGGAGAGGGTTGTCTATGTACACGAGGCAGTTGTAACATTGCCTCAAGATTCCCAGATTCACCAGCTGGACCAGAAAGGAGATTGACAACTGACCTTTGGACATGCTAGAATAGTATTGGGAATTCCTTTATAATTGAAAAAAGGGCCAACGGGGAGCAAGGTACTCAAGGGGAGTTTGTGAGGGTGTAGTGCTTTTAATGTTTTAGTGCTGACTTATATAATTGCTTTAGTGAGCAAGTGCCATGCTTTAGAGTAGGAATAGGGTGTTTATTATGAGAACTAGATCAGTTCTAGGGGAAAAGTGAAGAGCAGACTTTGTGGAGCCGAGAATGGTTTAAACCCAATTAAGCGGCTTTGCCCAATGCTGCGCTATGCGCAAAATCGCGCTAAACCGGGTTTTATACATGGGTTTAATCCCAGTTTATTTAGCTTTTCTACCATGCCTTAGTGGGGAATTGTGTCAAAAGCCATTTTTAATAACCCTTGTTTTCTTAATGGTTCTGTAGTTGGAATAAGGTACCTAATTGTTCTGCCGTCATGATATAACAGACAGTAAGACACATTCAAGAAAGAAAGACAAACAGAAATTTAGACATAAAACAAATTGAATGATTATTAAATGATGCTTTTTCTGTGTGACTTGTTTAATGCTGGATTACAGGGAAGGAAAATTACCTTTTGGAAAGAAACAAAAATTGACATTTGGGTGGAGTTCTCCTTTAAAAGCTGCAACACATTGTTTTTGTTTTTTGTTTTACATACATACACAAACAAATTATTTTTGACAGTGTGTAATGCATTTAGTCTTGCTTGCATTGGCTGGGTAGGCCGCTATTTTTGCTGGATGTTCATTTCTTTAAAAATTATTAGAAATGTTGGGGTACAGATTTCAAATTCAAACTAAATTATGTTTTTCTAACAGAAATTCCCTTGTAGGTATTTATAAAATGACATGCGTGTTTGCACCTCTCTAGGTGGTTCCCTTCTGCTCATCCAAGAAAGCTTTATTATGTACCGATAATTGGGTGATATTCATATGCAAGTAGAACTTGTCACCTTTCCATTCACAACATGCTGCAGCTTCAGGCTACTGTCACTTGTGATCTCACATTCTTAATCAGCAGTGTCTGGTAATTAGAAGAAAATCTTTCTAATTAAATGTTCTTTTGTGATAAGTATGCTGCACTGGGAAACAGAAAAGTGACGAGCTGTAGTATAACTTCAGACTTAATGAAGTTATTTTGACATTCTGCATACAAGGCTAACTTGAGCGTATTACTTAGATGTGGGCTTTTTTATACGTTTCTATTGCTTGGTAAAATAGTGCTGACTTACTTTGCTAAAGCTTGTTTATAGATGTCGATTTAAATGCTTTCTATATAGGACTTAAACTGAATATTTCCATTAATAATTTAAGCTTGCTTTGAGGAATACATCAGCAAGGGAAGTGCTGTTCATTGACTAGGAAATGTTAACCAAAAAAAAAAAAATTTTAAAAAAGTAAGCACCTTGAAATATGCATTAATGTTTCACCTGTGTAAAATTTTAACAAAAATAATTTAGTTTGGCATGATAGTGGCTCAGTTGTTGATATATTTGCTTCACATCTCTAGGGTATGGGACTTAACCCAGGTTTTTTGCCGGCTACTGGCATTTACTTCCACTTCCCAAAAAAGATTGCTCTAAATTGTCCATATATATTACATTTATCCTAGTGACCTAGGTCATGGTTGAAAAGGGACAGAATGGTCATTTCACTTATCCTGTTAACAAGTGAGTAAATAAATACAATTATATGTTATGTGTTGAGATGAACATTGTTAATTTTCTTTTGGTGCGTTCTTCAAAAAGTACAAGGATAGCACATATTGCTGAAAGACAGAAACTCTTAATATTCTGCTGATTGCTACCACAAATCAACTGAAATACAAACATTAAAGTATTTAAAACAGGCTTGTACATTAGAACTTCCAAACCTGTTTTGCAGTAGTTGATATATCAGGTAATTTATAGTTAGTAAATAAGCTAACTGATAAACAAAATAGTCTGGCAAAATTCGCATTGATTAGCTGCAGTATAGAAAGCAACACATACAGGAAAGATGAGGTTAATGGGGGAAATTACTGTGATCTCCCCTATTCCATTAAAAATGGCATTGGCAGTCATATGCTGTTACCCTATACCCTCCGCTGTCAATGAAACCCTATGAGCTAGCTTTTACTTTCTGTTTTGTCGTCTACAACCTACTGCTAACGGTCAGAAAAAGTTTGTCTAACTCATCTTCTGCCTCACTTGTCAGTCTCATTCCTTCCTGTCTTAGAAGTGTGCAATTTAGCGGGCTTTTGACAGTTATACATAGCTTCATTTCATCCTCTGGCACATGTATTTTATTCATGGGTATCTCTAATAGTGTTTGGTTGTCCTCCAGTTGACTGTTGTGTACCGTTTGTGTAATGAGTGGATAGTATTCCATTACAGTGGGCTAATACATCTCGCTGTCTGGCTATAGGAGCAACTAATAGCTTTCAAAGTGTTAGAAAGAATAGAAACATTACTGCTGCAACACTGAGGACTGTCTTTGATTAGGACCTTATTTACATTCATCCTTTATAGCAGTTAATATTTTGCAAATTTTAGAGGATCCTGTGTTTAAGAAAGTATGAGTGCATGTTTGTTTAAGTACCATGATATCATCAGACTCTAAATATTAAGCACATTTGACTGCAGAGCATGGCAGTTTTTCTTTCTTTCTTTCTTTTTTTTAGCTACTTGCTAAGATTGGATCATGATTCTAGCTGCCATCTGAGAAGTTACTGCAATTGCATCCTTATGAGGAAAGTGTCAGTGGAACTAGGCGATAACATGCCCAGAACTCACTAACACTATTTGCATTATTTATGGGATTGCCTCTTCCCTGTTGTCTTTGGGATTCATTTCGATAGGTTCACAGCATAATAAGTGAATGCCAAGTGCTCTGAATTAAATTCACAGAAACAATTTTAAGCAAATTTTGGAGGAAGCCTTTTTAATGGGGGCAAGCCTTCCCATACCCTGCATGTGGCACTCCCTATACCACCTGAACTTATGTATACCTACTCATAGGTTGTGTAACAGTGGAGGAAAGGGAAGAAACACCACTCTTGCTGAAAGCTGTTTATTGGTACTCATTTATTATGTTAGCAATACATGGATAAATTCCCATTCTATACAGGTTCTAGATGTGGCCTTGTCTGGAGAGGATTTCAGGTGGGATCCCAAGGTGCCTGCACAACCCAACACCTTGTCAGTCAGGTCATTCCTGACCCTTTGAGTGAGGTTGAGGACTTCCCTCCTGGGACCTTCCCCAGGCCCAGCTAGTCAAGGCATTTCAGTCTGAGGATGGGCCATTGGGTCAACCCTTGCAGAGCTCCTGGTTTATGACATAGACATCAAACATATATTTCATATCTGGTGGGAGTTACAGTCTCAGTTATGCATCCCCAGGGAATCAATCCACTAAGGAGTCAGAGTGTCTGTAAGCCTTTGTTTATAATATAGTCCAAGGACACTAATTTTACACTCCGTTCTCCATTGCACCCCTCCCCTGTAGATGGTTTTCCTTTGGAGAATGTGTAACTGATTAGTCTAGCCTTGTGCTTCTGTCCCATCTCCATAGAAATGATCTGTGTTGCATCTGTAAAGGAAACCTTATAAGGCATTCATCATTCCCTCTGTAGAGCCAGTAATCAGAGGTGCTGTTTAGATGCCTTGAGGTACCTTAACTCTACCCATAAAGCACCCAAGTATGTTGATGTCCTGTATAAGGCACCACGTGATGGATAGCACCTTTTACCAAGTAAACTCAGACCGACTTTTGCGTGATGTGCTGGGTGCAGCGTAGGAAGAGACAACAACTTTTTGCCATCCTACTGTTTGCCAAACAGTCTGAAACTTTGGAGAGGTGTGGTGCTAGATTATACTCCTCTGACATGTTGGGTATTAAGACCTTTAATCTCATCTGCCCAAGTTCTAGTCACAGCTGCATAGGTTTTGAGGAGCTTTCTTAGATCCTCTTCAAGGAGGACCTTGATGATACCCTGTCAATATTTTTGAAGTTAGTCTGTCACGTTATTTGCTGTTACTTTCATTGTGCAGATACTTAGCTGCAATCACAGGCTGAAGTATGTATTGAACATTTGAAGACCATAATTGTTATCCTTAGAACTGTGATACTTCAAGTGCAGGTAGGGAAGTATATGCAGACTGTGAAACTGCAGTGTATTGGAGTAATTCCCCTACTGTAAAGTACAGCTCTCAGAGTTAGTATGTTTAAATAGCAGGAGTGGGAGGCCCAATCCCATTAGGAAAATGCATGAAATTACTAACACATTTCAGACTCTGCTCTTATTCTTTATGAATCACAGTTTCTTTTTGAGAACATCAGGACTTGCTTTATTTGATTTTGCACTTCTAATAGTGAGGCTGAGATTGCTGTCCCTCAGGGACGACATTAGAAATACCATTCTAAATGGCTTTTTTTTAAAGAGGAAGTGCTCTTTAGCCAGACTACTGAGGATCTAGTCAGTGAGCTCCTAAAGTGGAAATAGGACCCTCATCCCTCTGAAAGGTCTTTGTGGTAGAGCCCTTCATTCTGTCTCATCTTCCTATTCTTTGTCTAGTCAATTCCTTGAGGAAGAAACCTCCTTGCCATCAGTGGAAGTCATTAAAGCATCACACACACTTGCCAGTGCCTTTTTAGTGAGTAACCTGTGAGCTCAAGTCATTGAAATGTTAAAAACAGAGTGTGGATTTCAGTGAAATACAGCAGCACTTAAAACGTGCTTTAATGCTATTAAAATGTTTAATTGTGGGGGATGGGACAGCAACCCTCACCCATGCTACTTGTATAACTCTGAGATTGCACCTGTGAGTAAGAGGTATCCTCAGAGACATCACACCTTTTGACTTTATGTATCTTAAATGCATACTTGTATATGTTTATATATATATATATATATATATATATATATATATATATATATATATATATATATATATATATACACACACACACACACACACACACACACACACGTTTTATTATCATTTTTGCAGTCTGTGGAATGTCAGCAGTAATTCAGTTTTGCCTTTCCTTGTGCCACCTGAGTATATCAAAAAAGCAGTTGTTCTGGTTTTACTGCTTCAGTCCAAACTCTGGTCTTTAATTGCCATGGGGGGTAGTTATGCATATTCATTTTTGCTTGGAGAGTCATTATAAAGGACCAGTGTGTGTTATAGGTGTTCAGTTGTGTCTTGGATCACCAGTCGTCCCTCAGATAGACCTTATCCCATTTCTGTAGTGCTGTTGGTACAAACCCATATCCTACTGCTGATACAAGCCATAGAGGCTGTCTTGTTTTTTTTTTAGAAAGGTTTTACTCCTATCTGTTCCCTATCTCTTAGTTGGTGAGCAGTTTCCATTCCATTCTGGATCACAGTAATTTCAGTATGGCACATTTCATTCTATATGGTCATCATTCAGGGTCTTAAGACTTCTGCTTGTGCAGGGTCTCTGAATGATGTCACTGGATGTGACAGGTACCTTCCGGCATCTTCAGTGGTGAACCATTGATCAGGACACTGAAGAAGGACCTGAGCGATTCCTCTGTGTGTGTGTGTGTGTGTGTGTGTGTGTGTGTGTGTGTGTGTGTGTGTGTGTGTCTGTGTGGCTGCACACACACGCATGCATATAATCACATTTCTGCAAAAGTGCTGTACACCTGTTGTATGGTTTTAACAAATTTAGTGTCCTTGTATGTTTTTTGAGGAATCTGGTATTTGTTGCTGTGGTTATTCTTTGCATGCGTTATCACCTTATCTTCATTTGACATCATTATCGCCTAAATTTTCTCCAGCACATATGTCACACCACAGCTGATGGTCACCCCCCCCCCCCAACTTTTGACCCATTCATTGTTCCCAACAGGGATGCCAACTGAAGTGATGTGGACTGATAGTCACATTTTACATTTGGCTGTATTTCTTTAAGTCTTGCACCCCTAAACCCCAGCTTAGATGTAAAGTGGTTCAGTCCAAGTGCTTCACCAGCAGAGTTATTGGCTTTAGTGATCTGCAAGTGATTTTGTTGCTGGATCTTAGTGGTCTGGTGGTGCGATAGGGTTGGAGTAGATTCTGGAGGGATGGGACATTTAGTGGATGGTTTACTACTTTGTGGGCGAGTGAGAGTTGATACCATTGAAGGAGGTGAGGGAGTTCAAGCTAGCCCATTTCAGCAAGTGAGAGACAGTGGTGACTACAGTAGGATGCCCCTGTGGCAAATTTGGCGATTTTGTTGTAGCAGGTCTCTAGCTTGTTTAGATTGCATTGCCTTAGGTTAGTATATATTGGAAAGGCATAAAGTAGGGTGGAGATAAGGTGGGAATTTGCTACTGAAATCTTTGCTGCTTTGGTGAGAAGTTGCTTATTTCTGTATAATGCTCCTAGTTTTTTGTGGACTTCTTTTATGGTCATGTATATGTGAATGTCAAATTTTAGTTTATTGTCTATTTCCACTCCTAGCAATTTGGTGTGTTCAGTTTGGTATATAGTGGTGTTGTCTTTTGCTGTGATGTTAAAGTGAGAGTTGTTTTGAGTATGTTTGGTGGGTTGGAAGATGAGTAGTTTAGTTTTGTTTGGGTTTAGTACTAATTGGGCATCGGATAACCAAGTTTCAGCAGAGGAAAAGGCTTCCTGTGTGACTTTTTGCAGTTTGGGTAGGGACTGGGCTGAGCAGATGATGGTTAAGTCATCTGCGTATTGTATGAGTTTGCCATGATTATTGGTGAAAACAGAGAAGAGTAGGGGTCCAAGGATGGATCCTTGGGGAACCCCTATGAAGACAGGTAGTTGGGGAGATGTGTCATTCTGCCATACAATGGATTGTTGGCGGTCAGACAGGTAACTCTGAAACCAGTTGGTGACTGATTGAGAGAAGGATAGGTTATTGAGGACAGAGATGAGTTGTTTGTGATGGACCATGTCAAATGCTTTAGATAGGTGTAGGAAAGTAGCAGAGGAGAGATAGCCATTGTTTTTATGCTGAAGGATAGTGTTAGTAAAGTAGAGTAAGGCAGTGGTGGTGCTATGGTTTGGTCGGAAACCATGCTGAGTATTGGAAAGGAGGTTGCAGTAAGGAGGTAGTCTGAGACATGAGAGAGTATGCATCTCTCTAGTATTTTGGAGAGTGGAGAGAGAATAGCTATGGGGCGGTAATTTCTGCGAAGGAGCTGCCTTTGTGGAGGGGAATTATATGTGATACTTTCCACAGTGTGGGAACGTAACTTTCTGACAGAGATCGGTTAATCAAGATGGGTACTGGGTAGGCCAGAGCATCAGCTGCGATTTGTAGGTATTCACTTGGGAGGTTGTCTGCTGCTAATTTGGTGGGCTTAAGTTTAATTAAGAGTTTTTTTATGTTGGAGGTAGGTACAGGAGAAAAAGGGAAGGCAGTGGGTAGATTACTAGTTGAAGGTGTGGGTTCGAGGGGGGGTGTTGTGTTGTTTAGCTAATGATAGTATGGTTTGTGTGAAGTGTGTGTTGAATGAGGTAGCAATATTTTTGGAGGAGTGAGGGATGTTAGGAGGAGGAGGGGTACTGACTTTACCTGGGTGGAGGATGGAGTTTATGGAGGACCAGAATTGTTTCAGGCTGTGTTGGGAGGAGCCTAGGGCAGACTGGTAGTATTGGAATTTGGCCTGTTTTATTAGCTTTTGACTCTATTGCGTAGTTCTAGGAATTTCTGTCTAGTTGAGGGGGTTTTGGTTTTGCGCCAGTTCTCCCAGGCTTTATCCCTGTTTTTCATTTCTGACTTAGTGGTTTTCTGTAGCCATGGGGAGAGTTGTGTTTTGCTTCTGGAAAGTCTTATGGGGGCATGGTAAGTAAGGATGCTCAGGAAGGTAGTATTAAAAAATTCAACTGCGTCATCAAGACTGAGGTACTTTAGAGGATGCCAATTACATTCTTTGAGGGATGAGATGAATGTGAGTGGGTTAAAGTTTAGTTTTTTACGTATTTGACGGTAGATGACAAGTTTAGCTTGGTATAGGTATTTTTTGAGTAGGAATGTTGGGGAGTGATCACTGAGGCTATCTGATAAGCAGCCTGTTATATATGACTGGGGGCTCTTACTGACTAGTATCCAATCCAGTGTAGTGTGCTTGCTGGAGTTTTTATTTATCCTGGTTGGCGACTGGACTAGTTGGGTGAAGCCATGAAAGTTTACAAGATGGGTTGGATGGTTGCCAAAACAGGATTGCCAGTCAATATTGAAATCACCCAAAATTATAGTTTCTTGGGGGAGATGGTGGGTAGACCAGCTGAGGAGGTTTTCTAGTGGAGGGATGTTTTGGCCAGGTGGGAAGTAGCATCCAGTTATGTTGATGGTTTTGTTTTGGTTTATTTTGAGGTTGGTATATATTATTTCCTCATTGCCTATTTGTGGGGCTGATGATTTTAAGATCTGGATGTTTAGATGCTGTTTAAATATTATAGCTACACCGCCTCCTTTCTTGTTTAGCCGGTCTACTCTTAGTATGCCGTAACCGGTAGGGAGTATTTGCTCACTGGTAATGTGAGGTTTTAGCCAGGTTTCTGTCAGGATGACTATATCTGTGGAGTACAAGTCTATGGTGGCATGGAGTTCATGGACTTTGTTGGATATACTTCTAATATTTAGGCTTAGTAGAAGGAAGTCACTTGACTTTCTATTGGCTGCGATATGGGAGAAGTTGTGGTTTCTAGTCTGACTGAGGATTGGGGTTGGAGATGGTAGGGCCAGGGTTGGGGTGGATGTCTCCACTTAGGGATAGTTTTGATATGCATGAGGTTATTAGTTTTCTCAGTTTTTGAATGTGTTTGTTTATTAGGGAAACTTTATGATTGTGCTCTGTGGGTATTAGGTATGGTGGGAGGGTTACTATGTTAAGTTGTAGGGATGCTTTATTGTTTGCGTAATATAGTTGGTAGAATATGTGGGGGGTGCATAGGGATGGTTCTTGAGTTGGTGGGAGGGTAGCTGAGTGAGGGTAAGACATGAGTGGTGGTGTGAGTAGTAGTACAGTGGTAGTGGTTGAGTGGGGGAATGATGGAGCTTTGGTAGGATGTTAGATATGCAAGGAGAGTGCATGCAGTGAGCATAGGTAAGGTATGCTTGTACATGTTAGTTGAGGTGTGATAGTAGTGGAAAGATGGAGGAGGTAGTGCTGGGTTAGTGCTGTGGTTGGCAATTGGAAAGATGGAGGGGTTTGTGAGTGTAATAAAGGTAGGACCACTGGGGGCGGGAGGGAATACGGGGCAGGGTGGGGAGCGAAGCAGGTAGAGACCCTGTTAGTAGCTCTTATGAGGGGGGCTGGAAACAATCAGGAACAGAGTAAATTGATAAATTAACATATGATAGTGACAAAGGGTGGTTGCAGTTTTAAAAATGGTGCCTGCCACAGGTAATATTTATTAACTTTGGGACTGGCTTAAGGTAATAAACAGGGAAGGGGGGGAGAACACGGGTGTGAGCAGGCAGTTCTTTTGTACTGCTGCTAATGAACCAAAGCAAAGACAAGTTTGTGTTTAAGAAACAATCAGAATTGACCAAGGACTGCTCTGAAACTGTAAGTCATTTCTTAACCATTTCTCAGGTGGAAAAACAGGATAACCTTGTATCAGTAGGCTACTGTGGTCTCAGTTTAAATTAACAAACACACAGTATTGATCAGTTATGGATACTGTTCGCTAACAGAAGGGAATAAGAGAGAAAGTGGAAGATGAGTGTGTGTGTGTGTGTGTGTGTGTGTGTGGGTGGGGGGGGGACTGATTACAAGCCAAAGCAGAGTGCTCTTCAGGGAAAAATGAATATTGGCTCAAACAGGTAGACACATACTCAAAGTTAACTTTAGCTGTTTGCAGACAGTTCAGACCTGGACTGCGCTTTTCTTAAAAGAATGATAAGGGTGATACCGCAGTTAAATACTTAAGAGTGGTGTTAGGTTGGAGAGACACTGAGCTCCTCATGGGGCCTGTAGCAGAGTGGATTACTTCTGCTGACCACCTAAAAATACTTCAAAAATATATATAAAACTACAGACTTGTACACATTATTAAATACATATAAACACTATATTTCTTGTATATGTGGTGCAGAATTCTCCCCTTCTCTTTGGACCAGTCCCCTCTTTGGACTGGCAGGAAGTGCAGGTGCAACTATGAGAATCAATCAGAGCACGTTAGAAGACACTGTAAAAGAGAATGGAAAGGCAGTTAACAAACAACCAATAGAAAGAAATGTGTAAGACTCCCAGGTATGTAACGTAGTTCAGAAAGTGTATGATTTTTTTCATGGAAGTGTTTGTGTGTGTATTTGTATATCCCAAATAGACTTCAGATGATTTTTTTCAGGTAGAAAGCAAATGCTAGTAGTGTGATTGAGAACAGAGATCTAATTGGAAAAATGTTTTGCCAGATTGTCTTGAGTTGGCAGATTTTAAACATTTCCTACAGAGTTCTTTGATTGAAATGTTGGGGGAACAAATGATTATAGTAAAGGAAATCATTCTTTTGAGCTGGGGAATACCATCTAAATTGCCTAGATGTAGTAATGTCTTACTAAGTTTAATGGGTACTTAAGTATTAACGCAGCCACATTTTGAACAGGCGAAACAGCTATTTTCCAAGCCGTACAGCTGTTTCTCCTGTTCGAAATCTGATTGCGATAATACGCAAGTACGTTGACATTTAGGTCTGAGAGGAAATAGAAGAAGTGAAACACGCATTCATAACTTAGTTGTAAAGCCAACTATTTGAAAGAAAATCAAAGGTTATGTTTACTTGCAGTGTAAATGATGATTTAAAGAAACAAGCACTTTTGTAGAATGGAGAAGCAGTGCCCAGTACATAAGCAACGGCAGAGAATCATTGGCAAAAAATTGAATAAATGCAGACCATAAACTGTGATGAACCTATGCTGTTCTTCAGAAATAAATGACAATTGTTAAAAGCAACCCGAGGATAAATCAGGCAAACAATTACCTTACAGAAGGATTTGAACAGAAATCAGTTCAACAATTCTGCAAAATGTCAATAGCAGTGTCTTAAAGAGCTGGTACTGGTAACGCATCTTTCAACATAAAAGTCATGGCCAACTTGTACATATCTATTAATAACGCACATAACAGGAGCATTACCGTCATTACCAGCAAGATTGTGTAATCAAGGAAATATACTACATGCAGGCGAACCTCTAGGATTACTTATCTATAACAACTTCTCAATACGTATATGTTTAATCAATTCCAAAATGGAGTAAACTTGCCTGATCAAGTACAATATGAAGGTGTAAAAGTTCAGATGTTATCAACAGTCCAGACTTTCAGTCCTCTGTTCATCAATGACAAGTAAACAATACAAAGCAATATGCTACTAGCATTCAAATACTCAAACTAGTAACATAATAATATTACAAACAATATCAAAGTCAAAGTAAACTTTATTGTCAATTCAGAAATCACACAAGTGCAAAAACTGAATGAAATTCTGCATCTCCAGGGTCAATGTGCAGACAACATGTAGACTATTTTCACAGACATTTACAGATGTAACACCTGGCTATTACATTACAGACATGTAGGTAGACTAATAATGCACATAATTAGAAACACATTTTAACACTTTTTGAACTGAACACTTAACTTGCTGAGATTTTAGTATTGCACAGGTACTTGGTTAAGACATTGCATTGATCCTTGCACAGAAAGAGATATTGAGTATTGCACCGTGAACATTAGAGTATTGCACTATGGTTAATTTATGCATTTGCATGTATTGCACTGAAAGAAGAGATATTTTACTGCATTGCTACTGCCCTAGATTCCCTATAAGTTACAGTTATGGTGAATGTTGCACTAAGTATTAGGTGAGACTGGTAACCCGGTTCTTGCACAAATTGATACAGTTTCTAATGACCCAGTTGGACATCGTGGAGTGTAGTGGTTACTAGAGTTCAGCAGCCTGATGACATTAGGGAAGAAGCTGTTCCTGAATCTCGTAGTTCTGCAACATATGCTTCGGAAGCGCTTTCCGGATGATAGATGCAGGAACAGTCTGTAAGCAGGGTGAGTGCAGTCTTTAATTATTATTCTTGACCTGCTGAGATGTCTGGATAAGTACAAGTCGTGGTTAGGTGGTAAGGTGGTCTTAATGATCCTCCCGGCTGTCTTCACCACTCTCTGGAGGGATTTGCATTAAGAAGTTGTTCATCAGGATGCTTTCTATCGTACCTCTGTAGAAGGTAGTGAGAACTGCCGATGGGAGATTCACTGTTCTCAGCCTTCTTAAAAAGTGCAGCCTCTGTTGTACTTTCTTGACTATGGCATTTGTATTTGTGTTTCAAGACAAGTCCTCATCGATGTGCACTCCCAGAAACTTTGTGCTTCTCACTCTTTCAACTGTTTCCCCATTGATGGTGAGGGGGGAATGTTCCTTGCAATTTTCCCTGTAGTCCACAATTATCTCTTTTGTCTTGTTCACATTTAGTGCTAAGTTGTTATTTCCACACCAGGTAATCAGTTGTTCCACCTCATTTCTATATGCTGTTTCATCATCATTACTGATGAGGCCCACCACTGCTGTGTCATCAGCAAACTTGATGATGTGATTTGTATTGTACCTGCCTATACAATCATGTGTTAACAGGGTGAACAGCAAGGGACTTGGTACACATACTTGTGGAATTCCAGTGTTAAGAGTGATGCGGTCTGAGGAGTTATTTCCTACGCACACTTTCTGAGGTCTGTCTGTGAGAAAGTCAAGAATCCAGTTGTAAAATGGAGTGTTGACGCCCAGTTGGAGTAGCTTCATTACCAGATGAAGTGGAATGACTGTGTTAAAAGCAGAGCTGTAGTCAATGAATAGTACCCTCGTGAAGGTGTTTTTATTCTCAAGGTGTTCCAGCAATAGATGGAATGCTAGAGAAATGGCATCTGCAGGGCAGAATGGTTTGCTCGGTAAGCAAACTGCAGAGGGTCAAGATCAGCAGGCAGCTCAGATGCTATGGCATCCTTGACCAGCCTTTCAAAACACTTAATCACTGTGGAGGTGAGGGCTACAGGGCAGTAGTCATTTAGGCAAGATGGTGGAGACTTCTTTGGTAATGGAATGATTGTTGTATCCTTGAAGCATTTCGGAACTATTTGCTGACTCAGAGAGTTACTCAAGATATACAATATATACAAATATATATATTTGTATACATATATAGGGTTCCTATCAGTTTGTCAAAACTTCAGCAGTTCAAACACCATATGTTCGAACTGTGAAGTTTGAAAACTGATCATTGCAAAGTCGCGGAACACCAAATTCTTTCCCAGGGAAAGAATTTGGTGGGCCGTTTGATTGGCTTCGCGATTTTCAGGACTGTGGTGGAAAGTTACTGGTCGGGTTCAGGTAAGTGTGCGATTGTGTGGATGTTAGGGTTAGGGCGTGGGTTACGTGAGTTAGGGTTAAGGTGCGGGTGAGGTGGGTGTGCTATAGTGACAGACTTTAGGGTTAGGGCTAGATAGGTGAGTTAGGGTTAGGGCGCGGGTCAGGTGAGTGTGCGATAGTGACAGACCTTAGGGTTGGGGTTTGTGTTAAGGTAAGTGGATAAATAGTAGTGTATGTACAGTGTAGGGTTCGATGTAGGATTTTAAGTGTATGTGTGTGGATTGCTGTTTTTTTTGGTGTGCTTGTGTTGTGTGTGTGTTTCTTGGAACAACGATTTTTTTTTCCCTGGGGAAAAAAATCGCTGTTGTAAGCCTTCAATGGTTTTGCACTTTGAGGTTAGAAGTTCGAACATATGGTGTTCGAACGTCTGCCATTTTGACAAAGTGATATACACCCTATATATATATAAAATATACAAATATACATAAAAAATATAAAAATAAGTATAAAAATGTGAATATACAAAGCACACTACACCAAGTAAAGTTAAGTAGTGAAAACAACATTATTAAACAAAACAAAACAAGCTTCCACTTTTTGAACATATTTTCGTCAAACCCTAACGAAGTATTGCAGGTTAGAAATGTGGTTGCGATAATATGTAAGTACCGTTTAATGTTATTGGCTGCCAAAAAAAATAATTTCTAAAAATGGAAGTCTGACTGTTGTAAAGGAAATAAAATAACTAGAGTCAGGGTCTTTAGAAAAGGGAAGGACACACACCTCATAACTGTTGAGATTTTTGCCTCATATTTTTGGTCTGTTCCTCATAAAATTTGTGTTTTTTCTGGAAAATCACTGTGGATTGAATTCACTAAGTAATGACAGATAGATGAGTTTCAGATTTCATATCCTTCAGAAAATGCATGCTAACACAAAGCTTGTTATTCTAGCAACTTTATAAATTTATAAGTATAATATTTAAAATCTGTTCCTATTTTTGGCCTTTGTCTTTCCATTATTTTTTTTTTTGTCCTGATTTACTCCTCTAAGAGGTTGAGAGATGTGGAAGGACAAATTTCCTAGAAATAAATGGAGTTTGTCAGAACACTGCATGCAGAATAATGTTCCAGAGGAGGAATGTCGTTTAAGAAAAGGCAATTTATGTATATTTGGAGTGAATGGAAATTATTAAAAAGGAAACATATATGTTTATTACATAACAACAATAATGGAAACTGTTATTATACTTTGCCTTCTTTTGTTTTGAACTATGTAAAAAAGAAGTTATGTCTTACCATAACGTTCCATATGTGTTGTAGATCTTTGTTCATTCATTACTATTAGGACCTTGGTTCTGTCCTCGGAACCGATACGGCCGCTTCCAGGCTCACGCCAGCCAAAAACTATCAGTGAAGACCTACCCATAATGCCCCTCTCCTGGTTACTCCAGATAGAGTTTGGCCGCCCCTATATAATAGACTTAGTAAATAGAAAAAAATAGTAGAAGGCTCTGTCTGAGCAATTACCCTAACCAGGTGTTCCTAAAGTCCACCAGGAGTCCAGGCAGGGGAAGGAGGGGGGGGGGGGGAGTAATGAATGAACAAAGATCTGCAACACAGTTCCAACATTATGGTAAGATATAACTTCTTTATCTGATGTTGTAAATCTTTGTTCATTAATTGCTATTAGTCCCAGCTACTTGAGTCTTGGGTGGCCCCAAGGAAGGATATTCCTAAGCACCATAGAACCAAAAGATGCTTGTCCCCTGGAGGCCAAATCCAATTTGTAATGAGAGATAAAGATATGAGGTCTTGCCCAAGTGGCTGCTGCACAGATATCATCCATAGAGGCTCTGGAATTAAATACTACAGAAGTAGCCATAGATGTGGTAGAATGAGCCTTTATTCTGGAAGGTAAGGATAGCTTATTCTGTTGGTAGAGAAAGGTAATGACGTTTCTAAGCCAGGAGAATAAAGTCACTTTGGAAACAAGTTTACCCAGTCTGGGTCCTGCAAAGGCCACAAACAATTGATCTGTTTTCCTGAAAATTTTAGCCCTATCCAAATAACAGCGAAGCACATCAAGGGTGTGCAAAAGGTACTCCCCTCTATTAGAATTCTGAGGGAAGAAAACCGGCAGGTCAGTAGATTGGTTAATGGAAAATCCAGAAATGACCTTGGGCAAGAAAGAAGGGTCAGTATGAAGGGACACCCTATCTGTATGGAAAATTAAGTAAGGTCTCTTGACACTCAAGGCCTGCAGCTCAGATACTCTTCTTGCTGAGGTAAGTGCTAATAGAAGTAAGGTTTTCCATGGCAAAAATTTTAAATCACATGATTCAAAGGACTTGAAAGGAGGATCTGTGAGAGATTGAAGTACCAGAGTCAAGTCCCAGGGTTCTAAGGGAGGCTTGACCAGAGGTTTAACATGTACTACTCCTTTCAAAAAAGTCTTGCATAGGCGGTGTGACATAATCGAAGAATTATCAAGTCCATTATGAAAATTGGCAGTAGCTGCTAAATGTACAGTGATCATCACTGCTGAGGCTCTTGCATGTAAAAGAGTAGTCAGGTATTGTAAGGATCGTTTGATAGGCATAGAGAAAGGGTCTAAGTTCTGATCTTTGGCCCAAATAGAGAACCTAGTCCATTTACTAGAATAAACTTTCCTGGTGGAAGGTTTGTGTGAAGCTAGAAGAATTTCACGAACAAGAGATGGGATGTCAGGCAGCCTGGCAGTCACTGGAAGTGGAGGAACCAAGCTGTGAGCTTGAGACTGTGGAGGTTCAGGGGAATCAGTCCCTGAGGATGAGATAACAGGTCTTGGGAATGATCCAGGATCCATGGGCTGTGAATCAGATGAGGCCATAGAAACGGGAACCAGACTTGACTGGTCCAGTAGGGGGCAATGAGGATCACTTTGCTTCTCAACCTCTGAGCTTTCTGGAAAAATTTTGGAATGAGGGAAAACGGGGGAAAGGCATACAGAAGACCCGGGGGCCAATCGTGCATTAGAGCGTCCCTCGGTGGTTCCCCCTGAGGGGGGATCAGGGCAAGGTAGCTTCTGCATTTGTAGTTTAGGGGGGGAAGCAAACATCCCAGCAAGGCTTGCCCCAGCATTGGAAGATCCGATCCGCTGTTACAGGGTTGAGGGACCACTCGTGAGGCATCAGGATGTTCCTGCTCAGATTGTCAGCAATAAGGTTGGAACTCCCGGGAATGTGCATTGCTATAAGAAAGCGGTTGGAAGCTATTGCTCAGTGCCAAATCCTCATGGCTTCCCAACACAGGGGGTAAGACCTGGTTCTGCCTTGCTTATTGATATACCAGACAACTGACATGTTGTCTGACTGAATTGCAATGGTCCCAGGGGTAGGGATGCATGAAATGCTTGCATCACTAAGAGAACTACCCTCAGTTCCAGGACATTTATGTGCAAATTGGCCTCAATGGGAGACCAGGTGCCTTGGACCGTCTCTCCCTGGAAATGCCCCCCCAACAGGGAAGTGTCCATGGTCACCGTGGGCTTGAGGAAGACAGAACGGTCGACACCAAAGATTTGTTTGTGGCTTCATCCACCATAGCATTTCTTCCTTGCAACTGTTTGTAAGACATATCATGTGGTCGAGTGGGTAAGTTAGAAATGACCATTGTGCGGAAAGAAGCCACTGCAGGATTCTTATGTGCAGTCTCGCCAGTGGTACTAACGTAATGGCAGCCACCATGGAGCCAAAGAGTTGCAGTACAAGACGTGCTGGTACATAGGTCTGAGGAAGAAGGTCTTGGATTTGGTGTCATATTTTTGAAAGCCTGTGAGGGGGGAGAGAAGCTTGACATGATGTTGTGTCGAAGACCGCACCAATAAATTCCAATGTCTTCATTGGAGACATTTGAAATTTGTCTTTGTTGATTGTAATCCCCAAGTGGAGAGCGAGACCTTTAGTGTAAGACAGGCTGCGGACTAGGAGATTCTTGGTCGGAGAGGTAAGGAGCCAATCGTCCAGATAGGGAAACGTCTGGAATCCTTGTAGTCGAAGATGAGCTACCACAGCTGCCATACATTTGGTGAATACTCGGGGGGGGGGGGCTGTCGAGAGAACGAATGGTAGTGCCCTTAACTGGTAGTGATTGGCTCCCAGCCATAAGCCTCTGGGAGCGGTGATCCATCTTTATGTGGTAGTATGCATCCTGGAGGTCTATAGAGCACATCCAGTTGTCCCTCCCTCGGAAGGGAAGAATAGACTGTACCGTGACCATCTGGAATTTTTGAGGTTTGATAAATTTGTTCAGTAGGCTGAGATCCAGGATTGGTCTCCAGTCCCCTGTCTTTTTTGGCACTAAAAAGAACCTCGAGAAAAACCCGGATCCTGTCTAGTCTGGTGGGACTGGTTGGATGACTCTCTTTCTTAGCAGCTTTTTTATTTCTAAGGCTGCTAATTCCCTCTGATTGGGTGGTACATCGGGGATTCATTTGACGGGCTTGGGAATTAAATTGAATGGAATTTGGTAGCCTTAGGATATTATTCTCTACACCCAAACATCGGTAGTAATAAGTTGCCAGGCTGGTGTAGGTGTAGAGAAACATGACCCCCAACTAATTACAGAGGAAAGCAATCGGGCCGCTGCTCAGGAGCACTGATAGGGTCTGCCAGAAAAAGAATCTTTAGCGCCCTGGTTACGCAGAGCCCCTCTACCCCGAAAAAGGCGTCTTCCATATGAGTTGCCCCCTCTGCCCCGGGGGGATTGTTCACCATGAGTGTCACGAAAAGATCCTTGGGATTTCTTGAACCACATTTTTCCTCCCTTCTAGTTCCTGGAGTAGGACCTCTGTGGGTTGGAAAAGCGTATGCCCACAGCAGACAAGGTCTTTCAGTCTTTGTCACTACATGCAAGTATGTCTCGTACTTTGAGTCCAAAAAGTGCAGATTCATCGACAGGTGCATTGATGAAGGAAGATTTAAAGGAGTATGCAAAGTCACACAACCGCATCCAAGCATTACGTCTCGTGACAGTGCCTGATGTGGCAGCTCGAGCTGTCGCCTCAGTGGTGTGAGATATCAGACGCATCGAGGAGTTCGAGATGGATTCAAGGGTAGCTAGCTGCAAGGAGACAGTATCACGCACCTCATCAGGCAGTGCCCCCACCAAAGAGGAAGACATTTTGGAAATTAGGTCACTTTGGAGGCGAGTAAAGTGTACCAGATAGTTCAGTAACCGAATGGCGAAGGTCGCTGAAGCATAGGTCCGCTTCCCTAGTCTGACCATGGTGCAGGACTCCCTGTTTGGAGGATGGACAGTGGAACTATCTTCTGCTAGTTTCCTCTTGGTGGCCGCCGCCATGAGCATATAATCAACCGTCAACTGCTTGAACCAGTGGGGCTGGTCTTCAGGTGTAGATGAAATTTTGTCTGGCCTCCAGGAGACGGGTTCTACATTGTCCGGGGCCTTCCAGGCACGCTGCACCATGAGTTTAACAAGATCATCTGCCATTGGGGTCACCCAGGAAGTAGATGGCCAGGCACAGAAGGCCTGCAAGAACACTGATTCCTCAGAAGAAGGGTTAGAGGACTTCCAGTCTCCCCGCTGCTTGAGGATTTCGAGAATGTCTCAGAATGAAGTGTTGTCTGGGGGAGACCATGGGGACCCTTCTCCCTCATCACAATCTGTGTCTTTAGTGATAAATTCCTCCGGGGAATCAAGATGCTTCTTGTTGCACCATTTCTTCAGAAGTGACTCCCCAGTGGGATCTTCTGAGGACGACTCCGGAGAAGGGGTTCCCTTCAAAGGGGGCTCTTGCGACTCCCATGCCCGGGGTCCCGAAATAGAGGGTTGGGAGAGGTGCATGCTAGGGGGGGTTCTGATACTGATGTCATTGGGCTGACTGCGAGCCTTCGGAGTGAAGGACCCTCTCCATCACCTGGACAGCAGGCCCGCCCAAGGAGGGGTGGGAACCCAGAACCGGGAAGGACAACCTCGGAACCGGAGTCACACCCCACCCCGAGGAGCCTATCTCCAGGTGAGGAGCTCCGAGAGGACTGGAAGCTATCGGAGTCATGGACATAGACTGCGCCAGTGAGAAAATAGGTGCTGGGCTAGGTACCAAGGTACGGACGGTCCAAGCACTGCTCCGAGAGAGCATCGGCTCCACCGGAGCTGATGCAGCAAGGGTGTTCAGTGCCAACAGAGGAAAGACTGCTGTCGGAGCCGAGACAGTATACACAGGAGAGGACATCAGTACCAGGATCTATCTGGGTAGAGGCCAGAAGAGGATAAACAGGGGAAGATGTAGTAAAAGATTCCGAGCCAAGAGGGACGGAAGGTCTAGCTGGAATGGGCAATCCCCTAGCTGCCAGAAGCTGGTCCACAACCTGCACTAGATCTAATTCAGAAAAACTCCTAGTGGATCTAAAGGAGGTTGCTGAAGGAGAATCAGGTCTTTCTAGAAAGGGGCTAAACCTCTGCCAGAAAAAAGGGTCGTAAGTTGGAGAGTATCTTGTCCTTGGCAGATATTCGAGTTTTGGAGCCGAAGAAACTGTCGGCACTGTGGCCAGGGATGATGCCGAAGCAGGTACAGTCATCGGAGCCAGTGTCGGATTCAAGGATGCCACCGAAGTCAGTGGTGCCGAGGTTGGAACCGAAATAGGGGTGAATATCATGGACGCCACTGAGGAACAAGATACAGAGCCTGGTGCCGAAGAGGTCTGCGCCGGTGGAGCACGCAACAGAGTCTGTTCTGTAACTGACAGAGATGCAGGAACCGAGTGACTCCATTTTTCCTTATGTTTTTTGGTCTTTGGAGGGGGTGAGACCTCCGACCCAGATAGAGCCTCCGAAAAAGGCGTCTTGATTAAACCTTTTAAAATAAGTTTATTTTTACTTTGGAGGGGGTGAGACCTCCGACCCAGATAGAGACTCCGAAAAAGATGGCTAGTGTACGATTACTAAAACTAGCACAAATGTTACAGTCAGCTTTAATATGATCCACGCCAAAACAGTAGACACAAGCATGTGTATCCGAGTTAGGCATCTTGCACCCACACTTGTCACACTATTTAAGCCTCAACTTAGCTTTGTCTGACATAGTAAGGCAACAAGGCTATCCTATAGAAAAAACAAAATAAGGGAGAGAAAAGGTAAGAGAATACCAACGATGGTATTTAAAAAGTACCACAAGTGGAAAGGCAGGAGAAAGGGACAGTACCAATAATGGTAGAAATTAAATTACCAAGGTAAAGGGTAGGGAATAGAATTAGGTTATAGGCGACAGTGAGAAAAGGCTAAATTGACTAAAAAATAAACAATTTTTAAAATAAACTGTCTTAAAAATAATTTTCTACTTAGCTTTGAGAGAGATGGCTAGCATATCTGACTAGGAACGCGGCAAAAGAGATCTGGAGTAACTAGCAGAGGGGCATTATGGATAGGTCTTAGCTGAGAATTTTGGGCTGGAGCGAGCTTGGAAACGGCCATATCGGTTCTGAGGATGGAACCGAGGTCCTAATAGTAATTAATGAACAAAGATTTACAACATCAGATCTCATGCTACCATTTAAAATGTGATGATTCAATGAGGATGTTAAAAAATGCTTACTGACTCTTTGCACTTCCTTTAAAAGTTGAAGCAGTAAAACAAAACAAAAGCAAGCTTGAGAGTATCAAGACAACTGATGTAACTAGTATAAACAGACAAGTGGTGGTATTAAAATAAAGAAAACAAATAATCTGCAAACTGAAAACTGAAAATGAATTGTTAAAGGCACAACTCCAGGAGACTTGGATTGAAGTTATGAACTGTTTATGAGTTAAGAACTGCATGTAAACTCTTTGTCTGACAGCAAAGTAGTCAAGAAGATTGCTGCCTTTTAAACAAAAGCAGGATACTTTCACCCAAGTTATGCAACAAAACAAGTTTGAAGAATGAGATGAAGTCAGAGAATTTACATTTTTCAGGAAGTACTTAAGTAGGAGTTGGCAGTTCTAGAAAGTGAATTTAAAGAGATGATTAGAAATAACCAGGGACACATATATGCCCCATTTCTTTCCGTGGAAAGTACCAGAAAATTCTAGAATATGTACTGTCTGTAACAGAAATGCAAAACAACAGCTGTAGTGTTTCAGTGTTTTACACATTTGTCCTTTTTTCAGTCATTTGAAGGACATTCGTTTGTGTGTTCACTGATTCCTGATATATATATATATATATATATATATATATATATATATATAGTGTATTTTATTTTTATATATATATATATATATATATATATATATATATATATATATATATATGTGTGTGTGTGTGTGTGTGTATATATATATATATATATATATATATATATATATATATGTGTGTATATAGTTATACACATGTATAGATGTGTGCTCTTGTATATAAAATGGTGTGCGTCTGTGCATGTGTTTTAGCTAAAGAAACAAATTCAGCACTCTTGTGTATAAATACAAATGCTGTACTCAAAATGTTGTGCCACTACCTTGAAATGAGCTGTTATTAATACAAATCTACGCAAAATAAGGACTTGTAGTGAAGAGAACAGGGAAGACCAAAGGTATCACTTTTTTTACCCAAGGTGCCATAACCTACATTACTTAGGTGGATCATTATCATGAAGTACTTTATAGATCTGAAGTGGTTTACTTCATTTGGTCTTCAACCTGTGGGCTACGGATCCGTATCGGATCTGAGCCGGCAACTTTTACTAGCATCAACTCCGAGTTCCAAACTCCTCCTCTTACCCATAATACAACTCCACTGCCTTCCATCCCTAGATCTCGTTTGCCGCAAATTGCTTCAACATCGTGTCTCTTGACCTCCAACTAGTCAAGTGGGTAAAACCGTCCTGAGTAGCTTTTTCAAAAAAACTGTTAGTCAGTTAGTGTTAGTGTAGGTCCCCTTTCTCCTCCCCTCGCTTGGTGCGTCGAGTGTTAGTGCTTTAGAATAATTAGAGTAGTTAGTTCTGTTGTGTAGATTATAACTTCCCCTCCCCCCTCAGTGTTTTTCTGTATACAAGTGTGGTGAGTGGGTGTGTGTGTGTGTGTTTGTTAGATAGAAAGTAATTGCCAGTTTTTATTAGGCGTTCTTTCTAATAAATAATATGACTGAAAAGCTTGATGTTCTTCGTGTTTCACTATTGCAGTCCTCACATATGGGTTATCTGGCTCCTGGTAGCCCTCAGTCGGCCTGAATACCAGAGTCCTTGGTATATGACGACGGCTGCCTCCAGTTGTAAAACTGATGTCAGTACATCAGGTATAAAGGGAGGCAGCCGATGCCATTCCTTCAGTCTTTCTTGCTGCGGAGCCCGAAGCAGATGCAATTTGCACTAGTGCCAGTCCGCCATTTACCTTCATTTCACTTTCCAACTACCAAGTTGAAGATGCCTTCAGATAAGTACCCCGTTGGGGATCCTTTTTTCTTGCTTTAACAAATGTCAGATAAAGTTAATAACTGTCTTGCCTGTGGAAAACAGATTCCGCATCGTGATTTCCATTCCTACTGTATAACTTGTTTGGGCCTTGAGCACGACGTCCCTAACTGCGATCTCTGTGCTTCTTTTAAACCACGTACCATACGCCATAGAGCTAAGATTTTGTATAAGCATTTCAGAGTCTGGCCTAAGTTTGTCGGTATGGCGTCTTCTGGTCTCCCGACTTCAGATATACCTAGGAAACACAAAGACAAGGACCACGACAGGCCTAGGGTTAAATTGCACCGGTGAAATTGGTCGTCAGCACAGCGGTACTCAGTGAGGCTCTTTCGCAGCCCCTGCAGTCCGCAGATTTTCAGCTGCAAGCCTCTGCCGAGACCTTTACGGAGTCCTCCATGCCACAGGCTATTTCGTCTTCAGACCCTCCTTCTGTCTCCGCCTCAGATGGGTCTGGAGCTGCTTTGCAGGCACCGGCTTCTGACGCGTCTTCTTTTCGACATGAGACCAGAACCAGACTGGCTACCTTAATTCAGACTTCTGCAATTGCTAGGCCTCCTGAGTCTTTCCGGATTGCTAGTAAACCTTACAGCCGCAAACCTACTCACAAGCAGGCGTTGGCCTCCCCTCCTGGAGCTCAGTCCCAGTTGGTAAAGATGGCTGGTGATCTTCTTTCCTTGATTAGAGGTTCTCATCCATCCCCCCTTCAAAGAGGACTAGGGAATTATCTCCTGATGTTTTGTCTGTCTCAGATTCTGAGATTTCCAGTATGTCTGCTGGTGAAAAAGGAAATTCACAACGTTTTTCTGGCTTTGAGGATTCTTATGCTGAGGACTCTATCCCTTCTGCCTACCCTCCAGAGGATTTTTCCTTTGGGGATACTTTGAATACTCTTAGGGGGCATTTTAAATGGAAATGTCAGGATTTTCCACAGTCTAAGAAAAGAATCAGGGATTTTTTAGATTTGCCACAGCATAAGCCTCTGGCTATACCTCCAGTTTTGGAAGTTGTGGATGATGTTTTCATGGAAAATTCTTTAACTCCTAATTCTGTTCCTCCTGCCCCCAGAAAATCAGATAGGTATTACAGGGTTCCTGAATCTCATCAATTCCTTTTTAAAAACCCTACTGCTGATCCAGAAATTATTTTTCAAGGCCCCAAGGGTGTTAAGGCTACTATTGCTAAAAACCCTGTGCCTTCTGATAAGGAATCTAGGGCCTTGGGCATGTGGGGTAAAAAAGTCTTTACTTCTGCAACTCTTGCCATTAGATCTGTGAATTGTCTTTTTCACATGCTTAAGTATCAGCAGCATACTTTGAAGGGTTTTAAGGCTAAACTTGGAGATATTCCTTCCATGACGGAGAACAAAGATTTACAAGACTTCCTGCAGAGCAGCAGCCACTGGTTCCATAATTAAAAGACATGCTTGGCTCAGGGAGCAGCTTCTTTCTGAACCAGTTAAATCTAAATTGCTGGATGTTCCCTTGCACAAGGACAATCTCTTTGGCAATAAGGCTGAGGAGGTATTAAAGAAGTTGGAGGATAAGGCAGAATCTATGCAAGCTGTAAAATATTTCCTTCAGGTTCTGCCTCCTTGGTTTAGTAGACATTATCCTTCCAAGAATTGGTCTTTCCCTGATCCTGGCAAGCAGGGTCACTCTAGGCCTAGGGGTTTCAGATCTTCCAGAGGGCAGGCTTCTGCCCCTCAAAGGGCTAAACAATGCCATTCTTCTTCTGCTAAATCGGGGAGTTCTAAGCCAGCTTCCCAAAACAGACATTCTCAATGACTCCGGCCTTCTTCTGCCTACCTCTGTGGACCCTGGGTTTCCTTTGGGGGGAAAGGTTAACCAGGTTCGCAGAGGTATAGTCTGCCATCACAGACGCCAAATGGGTGCTCAGTATAGTAAACCAAGGTTACAAGTTTTACTTTCACACCTTCCCTGTTTTACAAGGATACCCAGACATACCCAGAACTCTCAGGGCAGAGGTAGAAACTCAGATTTCTTTTCTACTGACTATGGGGGCTATAGAACCAGTTCCTGCAAATCAGGCAGGCCTAGGCTTTTATTCAAGGCTTTTTCTGGTACCCATGAAAGGGGGAACCTGGCATCCTTTTCTGGATCTATCTATTCTAAACACTTTTCTGGTGATTCCCAAATTCAAGATGCTCACCCTTCAACAATTACTACCAATGCTGGGCAAGGATTCATGGCTGGTAACTTTGTATCTCAAAGAGGCTTATCTGCACATCCCAATAAGGGAAGGATGCAGGCAGTTTATTTGCTTCAGGACTGGGGAGCAGCACTTTCAATTCTCTGCATTGCCCTTTGCAAAAACTCTGGGAGCAATAGATAAGCCAAAGTGCCTGGCTCCAGCCATTGCTTTTTGCAGGCAGAGAAACATTCAGATTTATCCTTACCTGGACGACTGTCTCATTCAAGCATATTCCCCAGAACAACTAGAAAAGAATTTGGATTTCGTGAAGAACATTCCATTTCTTTGGGTTACACTCTCAATGAAAAGAAGTCAAAGTTGGTTCCTTCAAGGGAGATTTTCCTGGGAGCGAGTCTGAATACAGCCACCCAGATGGTATTCCTCCCTCAACAGAAGCAAGAAGATCTTTCTGCTTACATCATGAACTTGGCAAGCATGACCCAGCTCTCTGCAAGGCATTTCCTGCAAGCACTGGGGTTCTTGGCTTCATGCAGTTTGATGATCCCATATACAAGGCTGCATATGAGAAGACTTCAGTGGTACCTCAAGAACCTTTGGTGTCAACACACACAGGACTTAGACTTGATTCTTCCCCTGATTCCCTGTCTACAAATGGAGTTCCTCTGGTGGGCGACAGCCTGTTCTCAGAACAACGGTCTGCCTTTCCACCCACCACCTGCCAGCCAGACTCTCACCACAGACGCCTCAGATGTATGGCGGGGACTCATCTGGAGGGCAGGGGCATACAGGGGACTTGGAACACCCAGCAGATTCATCTGCACATAAACTTAAAAGAATTGATGGCAGTGCAGCTGGCCTTGCTGGCTTTGAAGGACCTACTCTACCATGGAACTCTGCTGATCAGGACAGACAATATCACAGTCATGTGGTACATCAACAAGCAAGGGGAGACTCACTCTTACCCCTTGTGCAGACAAAGCATGAGACTATGGTCCCTAGCAGCATCCATGGGTTTGCATCTAATAGCCTAGTATCTTTCAGGAAGGCTAAACTCCTTGGTGGATCATTTGAGCAGACATGTTCTGGATCCTGACAAATGGCAACTGAACAGGGGCATTCTCCATTGCATCACTCATCATTGGGGCACCCCAAAAGTGGATCTTTTCTCCTCTTACACAAATCATCTCCTTCCAGCCTTTTGCACCAGGAAGTTTCACAACAAAGCTTGGAGGGTGGATACGTTGTCCTTCCCATGGACACATCTCAGTTTATGCATTCCCTCCTCTGCCTCTTCTTCCCAGAGTGCTACTAAAGATAAGGGACGGAAAACCAAAGGCTATTCTGATAGCTCCAGATTGGCCCAGGCAGCATTGGTATCCCCTCCTTCACAGCCTTTCCTAGGCTTAGCCTTGGCATATCCCCTCCTTCACAGCCTTTCCTAGGCTTAGC
The DNA here is from genome assembly GCF_019279795.1 of Protopterus annectens. Taxonomy (NCBI): domain Eukaryota; kingdom Metazoa; phylum Chordata; order Ceratodontiformes; family Protopteridae; genus Protopterus; species Protopterus annectens. The sequence goes on along the minus strand of NC_056735.1, from coordinate 1,348,155,962 downwards.
CTTGGCATCTTCCCCTGGTGCCAGATCTTTTGGTTCAGGGAGGGGGACAAGTTCCTTCATCCTCATCTTCAAACTCTGCATTTAACTGCCTGGCTAATACTTTAAATCTTTCCCAACAAGTGGTTGAAGTTCTTCATGAGGCCAGGAGGCCTAGCACAAGAAAATCCTATGCAGATAAATGGAAAAGATTTGGCTCTTTGATGATAGCTAAAGGGGAAGACTCTACTCATCCTTCTCTTTCACTCATTCTTGACTACCTAGCAGGACTGCTTAATGGTGGACTTTCCTTTTCTTCAATCAAAATTCATGCTTCAGCAATTTCGGCTCATTGTTCTTTTGAGCAACCCATTTTACTCACCACTTGATGAAGCAGTTCCTGAGGGGAGCTAGTAATCTTAGACCTCCCTGAAGAGCTCCTACTCCTGCTTGGGATCTTATTTTGTCCTGGAAAAACGTACTCTGCTTCTGCAGATTTAAAGTTTCTATCCTGGAAGACTGCTTTTCTTATAGCTATTACTTCAGCTAGAAGGGTATCTGAGCTGCAAGCCTTAATGGCAGTAGAACCTTTCATTATTTTTCACTCAGATCGGGTTTCTCTGAGAACCAATCCCTCCTTTATGCCTAAGGTGGTTTCCAGTTTAACCCTTAACCAGTCTATTCACCTGCCTACATTTTTCAACAATCCCCAAAATAAAGGGGGAAGGATTCTGCACTCTCTTGATGTGCATAGACAGCTGAGATTTGCCTCTGCAGTTTTTCAGGGCCTCCTTACCAACCCTTAATCTGTGATCCTTCTTCCACCCTTTGTCTTCTTACTGAGCTTTGGGAATCAACCTATATGTGAGGACTGCAACAGTGAAACACAAAGAACATAGTACAGTTGTGTACATTTACCGTAAATGTAGATGTTTGAGTGTATTCACTGTTGCAGTCCTGGTTTCCCACCCTCCATTCCCCCTTTTTTCCTAAGGCACAGACTGTAGAGTTTTATTTCTTGTATGACATGGTCTAGGGTGCTACCATTCTTGGGTTAACCTTCTTTTGGGGTCTCCTGACAGTTAAGGCAAGAAAAACTGAGGAAATGGCATCGGCTGCCTCCCTTTATACCTGACATACTGACATCAGTTTTACAACTGGCGGCAGCCGACGACATATACCAAGGACTCTGGAATTCGGGCCGACTGAGGGCTGCCGGGAGCCGGATAACCCATATGTGAGGACTGCAACAGTGAATACACTTGAACATCTATATTTATGCTAAGTGTACACAACTGTACTTTTTCAAACGTTGCACAGAGTGTGGCCGTAAGTTATCCCCAGTGGATGGCCACACTCTGTGTGTGTTTTGTGCTTGGGCGTGGCCCATCTCAGTGTAGACTGCAACATATGTGCAGGCTTCAACCCCTGTGCCATAAAAGACAGAAGGGCCAAGTTAGCCCTCAAAGGCCTTCTTCCTCCTTCAGACTCTGTTTCCTAGTCTCTGGCTTCGGTCACAGCGGCTGCTGTGGCTGCCTCTCATTCTCAGACTGGGACTCAACCTCTTGTATCAAAGCCAGTGGTAGCAGAGCAGAAAAGAGGTAGAGAAAGGGAGAGAGAGTCAAAGATGAGGGAAAAGAGAGAGAGGTCTCCAGACCTCGCTTCTCCTACCAAGACACCACGGATCTGTGACTTCCCTCGGCTCCGATCTCCGAGGTTCTGCCTGGAGCCAGAGGAGACACGTCCAGCTTCTCGGGCCTCGATACCCCGACCTGCCAGGTCAGAGTCCGTGGCCTTGTCGCGGTTCACCCGGTCCTTGTCTGACATGAATCTGGATAAAATGATGAGGTGTTTTATCCGTACACAGATCAAGATGGGGTCTTGCCAGCCCCTCCTCTTTCAGGAGGGGGGAGCTCACTTCCCTTTTTCTAACCTATATCTCCTTCTACGATCCGACCTTCGGGTTCGGAGTACTCGGATCCGAGGTTGGCTTTGGTCAGGGGGTTGGTGCCGACAGTACCTGCTTCCTCGATGCCGACAGCTGCCTGTAGCGTTTTGGATCCGACTAGCTTGGATCTGAGCCACTCTCAGAGCCGGAGCTTGGGTGTGGGATCTGAGGGAGTGGAACCTTTTTCATCGGCTCCGACTTTGTCAGGGCTGGCTCCCTCCTTCGGAGCTCCGTCCACCGTGGGCCCAGCTCCGATTCTCTCATCGGACCCAGAGAGACCAGCCTCATTATTGGTTTCTCAGGAGGTTCGCTCTCCGTTGACGTTTGACATGGTAGAAAGGGTTCTCTCTGCCGGATTGAGACCCCTGACCGCCCCCTCAGACTCCTTCCAGACCCACTCGGCTCTGTCTACTGTCCCCATTGTTTTACCAGAGGGACAGCCCCTGCTCGAAGATCCCCAGAAGGTTTCCCTCGAGGAAAAAGTGGCTTGTGAGCTCCCCCCGGAGAGCCCCACAGGAGAGGTACCTCGCAAGCATACATGCAAGAGGAGGCACTTGGACTCCCCTGAGTCCCTCACCAAGGACACAGGCTTAGATGATGGAGGGGGTTCCTCTAGGTCACCTCCCGAGGATGTCTCCTTTGGAGACATCATGGAGATCCTGCGCCAGCAGGGAGGTTGGTCTGCCCCAAACCTTCTTCTGATGAGTCTGTGTTCCTGGAGGCTTTCGGCATGAGCCCATCTACTTCCTGGGTGTCCCGTCCTGCAGATCCTTTGGTGGATCTGGTCACCTCACGGGCATGGAAGGAACCGGACACCATGGAACCTATCCCAAAAAGACCTGACCCCCCATAGACAGGCCAGATTGGAATAAGGGCTCCCCCGTAGATGCCATGGTGGTAGCAGCAGCCACTAAGAAGGAACTTGCTCAGGAGAGGTCCTCGGTCCACCCTCCTGACTGAGAGTCACAGATGATGAACTGCCTAGGGAAGCAGGTGTACACTTCAGCTACCTTTTCAATTAGGGCGCTGAACTACTTGGCCCATGTCGCTAGACTCTAACTCAACCTGGTAAAGGAGCTGGAGGAGTCTCCCCCCAAGTCCATGTCGCAGGAGGACAAAGCTTTGTTCTCCGTGAGGATGGCCACTTTAAAAGCAGTATCTAACACGTCCATGTGGCTCCTCTCACATGCTATGGAACGAGCGGCTGGGTCCAGCGTGTCCATGAGGTGCAACGCCTGGCTCCATTTATGTCAGTTTTCTGAACCCTTCAAGGTGGCTTTTGCCAATGCCCCTTATGACGGCTCAACACTCTTTAGTATGACCGTCAAGGAGGCATTAGTCCAGAGTGAGAAGGACAGGAAGACACTGTCTGTCGTTGAGATCCGCTTCTCTAACCCTCAAAGGTCTTTTTCCCGGAACCAGAGATGGCAAAAGAAGATGTGGTTCCGGAAGTCACAGTATACCTGGGACACTCAGGGCTCTTCTTCCCCCAGAGTCAGAGGGGGACAGAATGGACACCGGCCCAGAGACAGAGGGGGTCCAAGGAACTTTGGATCTCGAGAACCTTTCTTGGACAGATCCGGGCAGCAGCCCTGAGGGGTTTCCCCACTGCTCTACTCTGGAGGCAGTCAGGGGACGATTGTCCTTGCACCAAGCGGCATGGGAGTCCATAACGGACCACCGAGTGCTTCAAATCATATCCAAAGATTACTCTATCCCCTTTGTGGGTTCCCCCAAATCTCCCAGAAACCTCCCAGATGTACCACCCAAGCAAAGGGAGGCAGCAACACAGGAAATTTCCAAGCTGTTAGGAAAACGAGCCATCTAAACCATCCCCCCAGATCAGTCTGGATCGGACTTCTACTCAAGGTTCTTTTTGGTGCCAAAGAAAAGGGGGACTTAAGGCCCATTCTGGACCTCTCTCTACCCTGAACCTGTCAGTTGCCAAAGAGAAGTTCCGGATGGTCACATTACAGTCCATCATGCCATACCTGCAAGAGAGCAACTGGATGTGCTCGTTAGACCTCCAGGATGCTTACTATCACATAAAAATGCACAGAAGCTCCAGGAGGTTCCTCCGCTTCCAGCTAGGAGTCAATCATTACCAATTTTGGGCCCTAACCTTTGGTCTCACCACGGCCCCCAGGGTGTTTACCAAAGAGATGGCGGTGGTAGCGGCTCACCTGAGGTTTCAGGGGATTCAGGTCCATCCATAGCTGGACAATTGGCTCCTCACTGCTCCCACCAGGCGCCTACTCTCCCAAACCAGGGATTATTTCCTGACTCGCCCTGCATTTGGGGATCACAATCAACGCATCCAAATCTCTCCTAGATCCTGTACAGGTGATAGACTACATTGGTGCCAGGATAGATACTCTTCAGTGCAAAATAGTCCTGACCTTGGAGAGAGTTCAAAGCCTGAGGATGCATGTCTCCCTGATCTACCGTCCTCATCTTCTACTGTCCTCATCTTCCAGCGGCAGAATCAGTGTTGAGGGCCTTAGGCTCGATGACAGTGACCATAACTCTTCTCCCGTGTGCTCGGTTACACAGGAGAATTGTACAGTGGTTCCTGTTGGAACTGCCATTAACATATCCAGTTCAACTCAGTTGAGTTTGTCGGTCGTCCCTCATGTGGTGGATGAGCTCTCCGGACATTTTGGAGGGACGACCTTTTGTTTCATCCTCTGCCCAAACCACAGTGATCATGGATGCCTCCAAACCCAGGTGGGGGGGGGGGCATTGTTCAGGCAGGACAGTCCAAGGCCTGTGGTCCCCCATAGAGACCAGCTTGCATATAAATGTCCTAGAGATGAGGGCGGTCCTTCTAGGGTTGCAGGCCCTTCATGCCTTTCTTCCTGTGGGGACGTTTGCTATTCAGTCAGACAACATGTCAGTGGTCTGGTATTTCAACAAACAGGGAGGGACCAGATCTTACCTCTTTTGTCGCGAGGTCATGAGGATGTGGGAATGGGCGATCTCCACAGGTCACTTTTTCATCACAACTCACATTCCAGGACGGTCCAACATCCTAGCAGACAGGCCTAAGTCGGACCATTCTGATGCCTTATGAGTGGTCTCTGAATCTGTCAGTAGTGGAAAAGATCTTCAGCGATTGGGGTCAACCTTGCTGCGATCTCTTCGCATCTCCTTCCAATGCGAAGTGCAGCAAGATTTCGCTCTGAACCCCCTGTCGGGGGAGTCCCCCAGAGATGCTCTAGTTCGTGCTTGGCCTCCTGGTCTTCTGTACGCTTACCCTCCAGTACCTCTCATTCCGAGGTTTCTACAGAAAGCTCATTGACTGTGGAGCAAAGTGATCCTCATTGCCCCATTCTGGTCTAGCCAGGTATGGTTTCCCTACCTTTGGTCTCACCTTCTGACTCCGCCTTGGATCCTAGATCCCATTCAGGAATTCATTTCACACCCTTCAGGGGTGCCTCATCCGAATCTGTACAACTTGAAGCTCACAGCTTGGCTGCTCCAGTTCCCGTGATTGCTAGGACTCTTGGACTATCCTCAGTTAGATCTATTCTGGTGGCTACACATAAGTCTTCGACCAGGAAGGTTTATCGCAGCAAGTGTAAACGTTTTTCCTTCTGGGCCTCTCAAAGGAGTTTAGACCCTTTCACGGCTCCTATTTCCACCATTCTTGATTTTCTAGCTGATATTTTTCAGCATGGAGCTAGTTCTTCTTCTATCAAAGTTCAGTTGCCTGCCATCTCTCATTTTCATGTGGGCGAGAATTCTGCCTCTTTAGCCTCTTCCAGACTGTGTAAAGCCTTTATCAAAGGCACCTTTTTGTTACGCCCCCCCAGTAAGAGATCCTGTTCCCCCATGGGACCTTAATATGGTTCTTCAAGCTCTGGTTGCTCTGCCTTTCGTGCCTGCCGCAACTGCAGATCTGAAATTTTTATCTTGGAAAACAGCTTTTCTGGTGGCTATTACCTCTGCAAAAAGGGTTTCAGAATTACAGGCCTTGTCCATCAAAATTCCTTACATGATTTTTCACGAAGATAGGGTTTTCCTTCGAACCAATCCATAATTTCTTCCTAAGGTAGCATCACCAGTCAATATCAATCAGATCTTCCATTTGCCAGTGTTTTTTTTCCTATTTTTACTAACAAAATGGAGTACAAACTCCACATGTTGGATGTTCATAGACAGTTACGATTCTATTTACACAGGACAAAAAATTTCCATAAATCTGATCAATTGTTTGTATCCTTCTATAAACCTTTTTTGGGGAAACGTTTTTCCAAGGTCACTATAGCTATGTGGATTTCCTCATGCATCCTGCAGGTCTATAAGGACAGAGGTATGTCTCCTCCAGGTCAGGTGAAAGCTCATTCCACTAGGTCCATGGCTACGTCTGCGGCCTTTTGGTCTAGAGTGTCTTTGGAAGATATTTGTTCTGCAGCTACTTGGTCCGCATCTCATACGTTTATTTCTCATTACAAATTGGATTTAACTTCCAGAAGGAGTGCGTCCTTTGGTTCCACGGTGCTCTGGAATATCCTTCCATGAGGGACTCCCAGGAGTTTTAGTAGCTGGGGACTCTGTCCCACAGGTTGAAGACCAAATGAAGTAAACTACTTCAGATAAAGAAGTTATGTACTCACCATAACGTTCCATCTGAGTAGTTGTATTTCATTTGTCTTACCGTCCCTCCCTCCTTCCCCCGGACCTTGGCATATGATCAGCCTGCGGGCTGCAGTATAGGTCACAAGTACATTTTTTCAGGTCGGGTTCTCAGTATAAGGTTCAGCAAACTTGATCTGGGGATGGAAGGCAGTGGAAGTGTATTATAGGTAAGGGGAGGAGTTTGGAGCTCAGAGCTGATGCTAGTAAAAGTTGCCAGCTCGGATCCAATACGGATCCGTAACCCACAGGTTGAAGACAAATGGAGTACAATTACTCAGATGGAACGTTATGGTGTGTACATAACTTCTTTTTTTCTAACAGTAGACAGCTTCACTTCACTGTCATCACCTAAATCAAGCACATTAGCCATGATTATTACCAGCAATGGCTTTGACTTAAAAAAAGAAATAAATAAGTCAAATTCCTTTTTAATGAGTTGAAATTCTAGGAATTGTACCTGAGATTATTGAGTGTGACGTTTTGTCATTACTGTGATTCTGTTGTAAATTTTACTGCCTCTATAACATATAAATATATTTATATGAAAACAAAACATGATATTGTCCTATCTCGCCTTCATTCTTAACTGTTTGGGTTCGGAACCAATTCTCTGTTCCAACTTGGCTTTAAACAAAATTTCGAGGTCTTCCACTAGCTCATGGCTGAAAACCTTATCCATCATGCCCTAGGAAAGCTCGCCAGATCTCGTTTGCCTCTAAACAAGAATGTTCGCTGCTGTTGTTTTGCTTTTGGCTGTCATTTTTCTTCACAAGTCCTTTTTTCCCCTTACTCTGTCCTGGCTTAAAACCTTTTTTTCTTAAGCCCATTTTTAGTTAGAGGGCTTCCTTCCTTTAGATTTATGGACAAACTTGTTTAAATTAGAGAGCTCTGTCAAATTTGATTTTTTTGCCTAGTTTTTTTCTTTTTTTAGAAATAAGGCTAGCTCACTTAAATTAGAGGGCTGCTTTTGCACGTTTAAATTATAAGTGTGCACTAGGCTAATGGCCCTGGAGCCTTTGCAAGCCTAGCCCATAGAATTACCCTGGCATTGTGCCACCCTACCGTAGTTCTCAGTGCCTCTGTCAAGTTGAGCCACTGGAGTGATCCCCGGGGTGAATTTTCTGTTTCCCATCCACTCATCAAGATTTCTCTTGAAGAGGGCCAGTGAGGTGCTCTGCTTGACATGTATGAGAAGTCTGTTGCATAGCATAGGCAGTCTCTGGATTATGAACCTGTCCCTCCAGCATGTTTTGCTGATTGTGGTAATAAGGTTGTGGTCTCTGGAGCATGTAGTGCAGAGGGATTGGGATTTCTTTAGATGTAGCATTTCTAACAGAGCTGGGTCAGACATGGCTTTGTAAGTCGAGCAGAGATCGCCTCTAAGTAGGCATTATGAGATAGAGATTAGTTGGTGTTTTTTGAGTCTGTCCATATAGGACAAGTGTTTAAGGCCCAAGATCTCTTTGTGAGGTATTTTTGTGGCCTCTCCAGTTGTTGTAGATGTCTAGTGAGGTACATGCCAAATGGGGCATTGTACTGGATGATTGGCCTAATGAGGGAAGAGTAGAGGGAGACAATGACCTCTTTCTTCCTGGATGCAAAGCCCTTAGTAATGAGATGTGCCACAGAAGGACTTTCTGACCACAGTGGCAATGTGGTGGTGAAAAGAGAGTTTGGTGTCAACCTGTGTTCCCAAATCTCTTATGACGCCTTCTGTGTTCAGCGGATTACCATTGATGTGGTAATTCATGGGAACCGGGTTTTTCCCAAAGGGGATGACAACACATTTTTTTGGCATTGAGCTTAAGGCCATAGTACTTATACCAGTCAGTGGTCTCAGTGAGGCCTTTCTGTAGGATGTCAACATCACTTGGGGAGTTAATTATGGCTCCCAACTTAAAATTGTCTGCAAACTTTGTCAGCCAGAGTCCCTTCGTGTTTGCCTGAACTTAAGAGAAGTAGATACCAAATGGGAAAGGACCCAGGACTGAACCCTGTGGGACTCCACTCGTGACTGGTCAACAGTCTGACTTGGAGTCAGCTACTTTCACACTCCTGGGTTCTGTCTGTGAGCCAGTTTACAACCCACCTAGTGATATAGGGGTTGATGCCTAGCTTAGTGAGTTTTTCTATGATTCCTGAGTGGGGAATGATATCAAAGGCTTTGGCCATAATAAGGTAGGCTGTATGAACCACCTTGCCTTCATCCACAGCTCTGGTGACTCACTCAAAGAAATCAACCAGGTTGAGCAGGGCCTTTTTTCCTTTGTAGTTGGTGTGTTTCAAAAAAAAAAAAAAGTTGTAGTGTTTTATATATAGATACTTTGTTGTAGTTTTTCATGTTATTGCTGATTACTGTGATGTCCAAGCAGTCTAAAGATGTTAAACCCTTGGGGTTTAAAAAATCATTAAGTGCAGCCAAAAAATGTTCGTTACAGATAGACATGCACTTTGCATGTACTGTCCCGGAGTGGTACACCTTCAGGAGTCTTTTGCCATATGCCTCTCCTTTAGTCATAGGGTACTAGTGGAGAGAAATGATAAATTGATTTTGAGAGGCTTATTGAAGACCCCTTTTTTAGAAGCTATTGAAGAAGGCCAAAGTCCTTCAAAGTCGGGCCATTCCCCCTCTTCAAAATCTGATAAATCAGGGGAAAAGGTCATCTTCCTCAGATGTTCATTCAGAGCCGTCAGAAAAGTTGCAAAAAGTTTCTTCTTTGGACCTGAAGGTGTCAGGCCCCAGAAGCCTTTTACCCTTTCTCCTTCAGTTTTGGAGCCATTCGGTTTTCATTTATGGAGCCAATCCCTGGAATTAGAATCGGAATCTCCAACTTTTAAGATCTCTCTCACTACCGGTTTCTGGATCTCTTGCTCCCTCCACTCAATTTTCCAGGAGCCTCTCTGATGATGATGTGGATTGCATGGTGCAGAGGCTATTGAAGACACCGGCACTTGCCAAATTGTTGGCGGATCCAACCCAGCAGGCTTCAGAACCGACCAAGCCTACCCTTTCACCATCGATTCCTCCTCCAATCCGATCTTGGACTTTGGAGCCAGAATGCCTAGACCTGTTCATAGTTGAGCCATCCGTGCCGAGACCTATACCAGGATCTTCGGGCCCGACTACTGCTCCGATGTCCTCATTTCCATCTGAGCTCAAGGAGTCTAGGAGCTGAAGCTCTGCGGTCGGGACCGGGGAGGAGAGTCGAATCTGAGTCTACATATGGTTTGGGCCAACCCCTTGGATCCAGGGATGCCCTTAGGTTCTTTGGAGCCGGGGTTTTTCTTCAGAACAGGGGTGAGGGGCTTTCAAGGTGATGAGGAGAGTGCTGTCTCCACAGACAGGTCCATTCTCTGGTCTAGACATTCTTCCGTCAAAGGCGTTGGTGTCTGTCTCAGCACCACTGCCTCCACAGAGATGCAGAGACCCTAGGCCACAGGATGCCCCATTGAGTGAACCCCTCTCATCCGAAACCTTTCCAGAATACCCTTCTTAAGAGGTCCCTCATAAGAGACTTTGCAAGAGGAAGCATTTAGACTCCCCAGAGGAGTCCATCACATCCGATACAGACCTTGAGTCAGAAGGGTCCCAGCGGTCGCCCTCTGAGGATGTCTCCTTCACAGACATCCTGGAAATACTTACAGAGAGGTGGCTGGAAGCACATCATCCCTTCTGAGGAAGAGTCTGTATATCTGAGGGCTTTTGGGTCTTGCCCTTCCACCACTTGGGTGTCTCCGCCTTTCGATGAACTGATGGACCTAGTTTGTTGAAAGGCATGGGAGTCTCCAGACTCAATGGAGCTTGTTCCCCGGAGGCCAAACAAATTAATAACATCCCCTACAGATAAGAATGTTCTTACAAAGGGTGTCCCAGCAGATGCTTTGGTGGTGGCGGCAGCGGCCACCAAAAAGGAACTTTCAGAGACATCCTCTTCTGTCCATCCGCCAAACAAGGAGTCTCATACAATGGACAGGTATGGAAAGCGCACCTTTTCTTCAATGACCTTTGCACTCAGATCGTTGAATTATCTCACCCATTTTACCAGCCTTCAGAGAGATCTCCTGAAGGAGCTAGGAGATACTGTCCAAGGTTCAGTAGCTGAAGGGGTATCAGAAAAGGCTTCCTCAGCTCTCTACCTTAAATTCAGTGGTCAACTCCTCCATGTGACTCATTTCTTATGCAGCATATGGAGCGAGTAGTGCAGCACGTCCATTCCTGGTTGTGTTGTGTTGTGTGACTTTGTGGAACCCATTAAATCTTCTTTTATTAACGCCCCTTTTGATGGCTCGTCCTTGTTTGGGCCAAAAGTCAAAGACACACTAACCAGGTGTGAACAAGAAGGAAAAACTCTACCATAGGAGTCCATTTTTCCCTACCTTCTAGACCTTATCCTAAAGGTCAAAAGAGAGGAAAAATGTGGTTCCAAAAATCCCAGAGAGTTTTTCAGGACACACGTGTTGATTCTTTCCCCAGGGGCAGAGGGGGAAGCAGTAATGGAGGATGCCTACCACACGGCAGAGGGGGGGTCCACAAAATCAGGGTGCTAGGGAGTCTTTCCTTGGTAAGCCCTTTCAACACTCCTGAAAGGAGGCCCGACTGTCCATCTTTGCAGGCAGGCAGGGGGTCACATCTTTGTACCCAGAAGCCTGGCTAAAAATAACAAAAGACAAGTGGGTACAAAGCATCGTATCCAGAGGTTACTCCATACCCATTTCTTTCTCCGTCCCAAACATAAAAAAACATCCCGGACGTTCCACCCAGTCAAAGGGAACGGGCAACTCTAGAAATACAAAAGTTGGTATCTATTTCTCTGAAGTACAGGCTAATACAGAAGGCCTCTGGCTCACGAAGTTCACAGATGACTGCAAATTAGGAGCTATAGTCGAGTCTCCAAATGATGTGGACATCCTACAGAGGGGCCACACTGAGACAGATGCCTGGTGTCAGAGCCATGGCCTCAAGCTCAGTGCCAAAAAGTGCATTGTTATCCCCTTTGGTAAAAACTCTGTACCCATGAACTACCACATAGGCAGCAGTCTTCTTAACACCGAATGTGTGATAAGAGACCTTGGGACCCAGGTGGACAGTAGTCTCTCCTTTGATAATCACATTGCCACAGTAGTCAGGAAATCCCTCTACATGGCACACTTCATCAGAAAAGGGTTCTCATCCAGGAAAAAAGAGGTCATTGTTCCCCTCTACTCGACACTCATTAGACCCATTATAGAGTACAACGTCCCTTTTGGAATGTACCTCACAAGACATCTGCAGCAACTGGAAAGGCCACAGAAGTACCTCACAAAGAGAATTACTGGCCTCAAGCAGATGTCCTACACTGATCGTTTCAAAAAACTCCAGCTTTACTCTGTAGCATATCGCCTACTCCGAGGTGATCTCTACCTAACATGTAAAAGTATGTCAAACCCAGAGCTGTTGGACATGCTATATCTAAAGAAATCCCAATCCCTCCGAGCTACATGCTCTAGGGACTTAAACCTTGTCACCACAATAAACAGGACTTGCTGGAGGGATAGATTCCTGTCCCAGAGACTTCCCATACTCTGGAGCAGGCTACCCATCTATGTCAAGCAAAGTTCCTCATTAACACTCTTCAAGAAAAATCTTGATGATTGAGGGAAATAGGAAATACACCCTGGGGATCACTTCTGTGGCTCTGCTCGACAGGGGCACAGGAAATGAACTTTCTTGGGTTGACGTAAGCCAGGGAACTTTGTTGGCTAGGCTTACTTAAGCCCTTGGGCCGATAGCTAGTACCTACTTATCAACCTATGAAATAAGAGTCATCCAAACAGTCCTTGCAGACTAAATAAGATCCAGAACTTACTCAAGGTCCTTTTTAGTTCCAAAGAAAACAGGGAACTGGAGACCCATCCTGGATCTCAGCAAATTAAACAAGTCAGTGAAAAAAGTCAAAGTTCCAGATGGTAACACTGCAGTTGATACTCCCTTTCTGGGACAAGATGATTGGATCTGCTCTATGACCTCCAGGATGCATACTAACACGTAAAAATGGACAGGCGATCCAGGAGTCATTTGCACTTTCGGCTGGGAGCCAGTCACTACCAATTTCAAACTCTACCCTTTGGTCTCACTACAGCCCCCCAGAGTGTTCACCAAGTGTATGGCAGTAGTCACGGCTCACTTGAGACAGCTAGGATTCCGAGTGTTTCCATACCTAAATGACTGGCTCCTAACCACCACCACCAAGCATCTACTAATAAAAGCGAGAGACACCACAGTGAAGCTCTGCTGTCACCCAGGAATCACAATGAATTACAAAAAAAATCTCAGCATATCGTTTTTATAGGAGCAGATCCAGATACAACAAGAATGATGGCAAAACTTCCCCCCGAAAGAGTTCAAGTCCTATGGAATCAAGTCAAAAACCTAGTTTCCAAGAAAAAAATACAAGCAAGAGCATTTCTGAAAACCTTGGGGACCATGGCAGCAGCAATAAACTTGATTACATTAGTACGTCTGCATATGAGAATTCTGCAGTGGCTATTGTTCATGTAGTGGTCCATGCAAGAACTACCCATGTTCCACCAAATTATGATAACAGAATCTTGCAAGAAGGACCTTCATTGGTAGCTTTACTCCACTCATGTGACATTAGTTCGTCCTTTTGTTCTTCCACAACCTTCAGCCACAGTGACCACACACTCTTCCCAGATGGGGTGGGGGGAATTATCTGGGAAAGACAGTCTAAGGCACCTGGCAGGATCATGAGGCCCATTTGCACATCAATGTCTTAGAGATGAGGGTGGTGCTTCTAGTGTTGCAAGCATTCCATGACTCTCTTCCACTAGAAACTATTGCAATACAGACAGACAACATGTCGGTTGTGTGGTACATAAACAAACAAGGAGGAACCAGGTCTTATCCCCTTTGTCGGGAGGCCCTGAGAGTATGGCAGTGAGGGACCTCCTCCCAACACTTTCTGATAGCAATGCACATCCTGGGGAAATCTAGTGTGATAGCAGACAAACTCAGCAGAGCAATTCTGATGCCACGCGAGTGGTTCCTAAATCAAGAAATAGCGGAGATGATTTTCCACAAATGGAGCCAGACTTGCTGCAACCTATTTGCCACATCCATGAATGCCAAATGCAGCAGGTATCTTGCCCTAGTCCCCCTCTGGGGGAGTCATCAAGGGATGCACTTGTACACGATTGGCCCTTGGGTCTCCTCTATGCCTTTCTTCCCTTTCCATTGATAGTCAAAGTTCTTCAGAAAGCCAGTTCCTTGGGAAGGAATTTGATACTTGTCGCCCCATACTGGCCTCGTCAAATCTGGTTCCCCCTCCTTTGGCCTCATCTCCAGGAGGAGCTATGGATTCTGGACCCAGTTCCAGACCTTCTGACTCATGCATCAGGGATGCTCCAGCCCTCCTTTCAAACCCTCAAATTGACAGCTTGGCTGCTCCGATTCCAAACATAGCCAGGCTCCCTAACCTTTCTCCACCTGTGAAACATATCCTGATCTCGTCTCCAAAGTCTTTAACAAGAAAGTTATATATGAGCAAATGGAAAAGATTTTCTTCTTGGACCTTGAATAATCTCATTAATCCCTTCTCTGCCCCAATAGCTTCCATTCTTGAATTGTCGGTAAAGCTATTTAATGAAGGATTAGCTGCAGCTAGTATTCGAGTTCAGTTAGTAGCGCTATCTAATTTCCATTTAAGTGAATCAAGGCCAAATGTGATGTCCCACAGGCTTTGCAAGGCGTTTCTTAAAAGCACTATTTTGTTGAGACCACCCATTAAAGCTCCACCAACACCATGGTACCTGAATTTTGTCTTATCCCTTTTGATTCTTCCCTCTTTCGAACCTACATCATCCTGTGATCTAAAGTTTTTAACTTGGAAGATGATCCTTTTGATAGCCATCACTTCAGTTAGAAGAGTTTCAGCGCTACAAGCATTATCTATAAAGCCCCCTTACATGCTTTTCCCACAAAGACAGAGTATCCCTACGAACAAACGCATCCTTTCTACTCAAAATATGATCAGAATCTAATTTGAACCAATCCCTAGAACTTCCAGTCCTTTTCCCCAACTGTGGCAACAAGGCAGAATATATATTAAACCAACTAGATGTACATTGACAGTTACGTTTCTACTTATAGGACAAAGGACTTCAGAAAATCTGACCAATTATTTCTATAATTTTCATGCTCTAAAAAACGTACTCCTGTATCTAAAGTTACACTTTCAAAATTGCTGTCAGATTGCATTACCTTTACTTTCAAATTTCAAAACAAAGACCTCTTCTATAAAATAAAAGGTCATTCTACAAGAGCCATAGCACCTTCTTCTGCCTTTCGGGCTAGACTACCAATTGACACCATTTGTGCTGCAGCAGCATGGGCAAAGGCTCATACCTTTATCACTCATTACAAAGTGGATTTGGCCTCCAGGAACAGGGCCTTTTTTGGGTCCACTGTTCTGAAGAATATTCTCCCTTGAGCCACCCAGAAAGATGGTGCTAGGGACACTGTCCAGTTAAGAATGAAGGCGATATAGGACATCATATATAAAAGTTATGTACTCACCATAATGTTCCATGTGTGTTGTCCATCTCGCCTTCATTTTTACATCCCAGCCTCCTTCCGCCAGCCTTGGCTCCTGGAGGACTGAGCAGATACAGTTGGTAACTAATGATGTTAAGTTGTTTATCTCACCTTCATTTCTTGCTTGTTGGGATCGGAGCTGATCCTCGGCTCCGACTCGGCCATCTTCTATAGCTTGAAAGCTGTTTACTGGCTCAAGGCTACCCCTTATCCCATAGGTTCATAGGTTCATACTAGGCTATCTGCCCTAGGGCATTTTTAAGCCTAGCCAGAGTGTGTTTGGCTTTCGCCACCCATTTTAAATTAATTTTGCTATGCCCTTTTTCGAGGTTAGTATACTGTGCCTCTGTCTAACAGTGACACAGAAGTGATACCCGGGGTAAACCTATGATCTCCCATCCACTCATCAAGATTCCTCTTGAAGAGAGTCAATGAGGGACTCTGCCTAACCTGGACTGGGATTTTATTCCAGAGTGAAGGGAGCCTCTGGGTTATGAATCTGTCCCTCCAGCATGTCCTATTTATTTCAGTGCTGAGGTTCAAGTCTCTCGAGCGCGTAGCTCGATGGGATTTGGATTTTCTGAGGTGCAGCATGTCCATTAATTTTGGGTTGGACATGGCTTTATACGTTAGGCACAGATCGCCTCTGAGCAGGTGGTATGCCACTGAGTAGAGCTGGAGTTTCTTTAACCGGGCAACATATGGCATCTGTTTGAGCCCTTTGATCCTCTTGGTGAGGTACTTTTGGGGTCTTTTCAGTTGCTGCAGGTGTCTGGTAAGGTACATCCCAAAAGGGGCATTGTACTCAATTATGGGCCTGATGAGGGATGAGTAAAGAGAAACGATGACCTCCCCTGATCTAGATGTGAATCCCTTCATGATTAGGTGGGCTATATAAAATGTTTTTCTAACCACTTTGGCCATGTGGTTGTCAAATGAGAGATTGCTATCAACTTGGGTCCCCAGGTCCCTAATTACTTCTTCCGTACTTAATGGATTACCACCTATGTGGTAATTTGTGGGCACTTTGTTTTTGCCAAAGGGGATGACTATACACTTTTTGGTGTTTAGCTTGAGGCCATGGCTCTGGCACCAGTTGTCTGTTTCTATGAGGCCCTTTTGGAGGATGCTTGTGTCCACTGGAGAGTCTATTATGGCGCCCAGTTTGCAGTCATCTGCGAGCTTGGTCAAGCCACAGTCCTTCCATGTTGGCCTGTACCTCCGAGAAATATATACCGAACAAGAGAGGTCCCAGGACTGAGCCTTGTGGGATGCCACTTGTAACTGGTTTGGACTCTGACATGGCTCCAGCAATTCTAACCATGTGGGTTCTGTCCTTGAGCCAGTTTGCAACCCATCTAGTGACATAGGGGTTTATATTTAAGCTGGTGAGCTTATCTATAATGCCCGAGTGGGGTATTGTATCGAAGGCTTTTGCGAGGTCCAGGTAGGCTGTGTGGACCACCTTCCCCTCGTCAATGGCCTTGGTGACTGTTTCAAAGAAATCGACCAGGTTTAAGAGGCAGGATCTGCCCTTAACAAAGCCGAACTGGGTAGGATCCAGTGTCTGTAGGTCCCCAATATCTTTATTTATGAGGTCCATGATGATCCTTTCCATAGCTTTGCAGACCAAGCTAGTCAGGCTTATGGGGCGATAGTTTCCAGGATCCGTTGAGGCACCACCTTTGTGGAGAGGGACCACTGTTGCTGTACGCCATTCTTTGGGTACATATCCTGTAGTAAGGCTGAGATTGAACAGTAGTTTTATGTTTGGGTTTAGCTCTTCTTGGAGTTCATGTAGGACGCAGCCCGGGACACCGTCTGGTCCCATTGATGCTGTGTTTTTTGCTTTGGAGAGGGCGGCTCTTACCTGAGCATCTGAGATGTCAGGGGGGCAGCACTCTGCTGGGATAGATATTTGCCCTTTTGGTGGGGAGGGAGGGGGAGTTTGCCCTGAACCTGTCGGCTAGGATGTTAGCAATGTCTGTGGGTTCGGTGTATTTTTTGTCATTTTGGACTAATTCTGAGCATATCTGGGAATTCCCACCCAGGTTCCTAACATAACTAAAGAAAGCCTTGTGGTTATCCTTAGTGTCCTGTGCAATTTTTCTCTCGAAGCTGGCCTTAGACGATTTTATGAGTGCCCGTAGTTTTTTGCTAATACTGATCAGAGATGCCTTCCCTTTTTGGGATTTTGCTCTGTCATGTAGTAGCTTCCTCCTTCTATTGTATAGTTTGTTTATGGCTGGGGTCCACCAGACAGGACGCCTGCCTTTGGAGGATTGGGTCTTGGTTTTATTTGGGATTGCATGATCCATGCATTCCTGAAGGTGTTCATAGAATGCGTTTATAAAGGATTCTGCGGTCTGGGCCGTATTTTCCACAGGCCCGGGGGCTTTGAAGGATTCCACCTCGGGTTTGAGGAGTGTGAAATTTGCTTTAGAGAAGTTTTTCACTGTGTTTTTTTGGACAGGGGTGGGGTCGGGATGTGAATATCCAGTGAGATTAGTTTATGGTCTGATCTTACCAGTGAGGGATACACTTCTGGTCTGGAGCATAGAGTCCCCATGTTGGTGATGATCAGGTCCAGTATGCTTTCCCCTTTTGTGGGAGTGGTAACAAGTTGTTCTATAGCATTTGAGTTTATATATTCTAGGAACCTTTGGGCCATGGTGTTGGAGCTAGAGTAATGCTCCCAGTCTATGTTTGGGTAGTTGAAGTCGCCCATTATAATGGTGTTTGGAGAGACCTTCATATTTTCCAGTGTTCTCAGGAAGGCCGAGTGGGGTTCCTGGGTTTGTGAGGGTGGTCTGTAGCAGGCTATAAACTGGAAGGCAGTTTTACCCACTGTTAGTTGCACATGGATTGTCTCTGATGCTTCATGCTGTGCCACCAACCTGGAGGTGTGGGTATCTTTGACGAATATTGATACTCCCCCTCCTTTTGTGGTTTGGTCCAAGTTTTGGGGCCGAAAAGCATGCTATGAGGTATAACCTGGTAGTGCTGGGGTGCTCTCGGAAGCCTTGAACCAGGTTTCTGTTACTGCACAGATATCGACGTTCTCCATGCTAAGGAGAGTTTCGAGTGTGTGTGCGTCTTGAGGTTTAGACTTCTGGCATTGAGTAGCATTACTCTTAGTGTCTTATCCCTTGTGATACCTATGGAGGTGGGTTTGTCTTTTGAGCCTTGCCTAAAAAAGGCACTGTGGGGGTAGCAAGAGCCTTTGCCAATATCCGAAAGCCCAGGGGTGACAGGTGCAAGCCGTCCCTAGCGAAGCATCGTGGCTTGTCGAGCATGTCATCCCAGGCTGACAGGCATTGGATCCCCTTTGAATGACAACAATACTTAAGCCAGTTGTTGAAATTGATCATCTTGTCTTCATATTGTGGTATCATTCTTGGTGAGGGTAAGATGCTACTCAAGGTCAGGGTCATACCGGCCTGGGCTACATGCTCAGAGAGCTCCTCTATGTCTGTTTTCATGTAGTCCAGGGAGGTAAGTCTCAGGTCATTCACACCAGCATGGACAATGACTGAGTCATATTTGTACTTGCCTTGGAGTGACCTGAGTGCTTGTGTTATGTGGCGGATCCTAGCGCCTGACAGGCAGCTCACCGTGACCTTCTCCTTGTTCAGCCTGGTGAGCGGGACGTCAGTGTGCCTGATGATAGAGTCACCTATTACAAGTGTATCAGGTGTGTTGTTTAGCCTTAAGGGCTGTGACTGTTCAGCACACTGGCTTTGTGAGCTATGTGTTGCACGTGTTTTGTTTTGGGGTAGCGGTTGCTTGGGTGTCTGCTTTGGAGGTCTCTGCTGCTTAGGCAGATTTTTATTTAGAGCCTCTGAGTATGTTTTTGTGTGTTTATGTGTTTGGTTTGCTGTCATGGTAGGTCTATGTGAAACTGGAATTGTAGTGAGTGTGGTTTCCTTCTCCTCCTGACTGGTTATGCCAGTACTGAGTTGAGAGAGCTTAGCCTCCAGTTTGGCTATATGGTTGCATCTCTCACATGTGTTGGAATTTGTTGGGAGGAGGAGAGGGTTGTCTGTGTACATGAGGCAGTTGTAACATTGCCTCAAGATTCCCAGATTCACCAGCTGGACCTGAGAGGTGATTGACAACTGACCTTTGGACATGCTAGAATAGTATTAGGAATTCCTTATAATTGAAAAAAAGGGCCAATGGGGAATAAGGTACTCAAGGGGAGTTTGTGAGGGTGTAGTGCTTTTAATTTTTTTAGTGCTGACTTATATAATTGCTTTAGTGAGCAAGTGCCAGGTAACTTAAATGCAAAAACGACAAACAGTAACTTTCTTTCAAGTGAAACAAGGAAATAAGTACAGTAAGCAATGCAGATATCACTAGGTATCCATAGAAGCGCTGAAAAGCTGCGTTTTAGGTGGAATTAGCATTTCAGGGAAATAACAAGCAAACAAACAACAAGCATACAAACAAAGCTAGATTCACCAGGCCTGGATCTAGTCTATGTTACAGCAAACATGGTGTACCAATTTCATTAAGAAACAGTTCAAATATGCAGGCACTATAAGCCTTTAACCAGAAATTCCCAGCTCAGAAGGGCAGAGTCCAGCCTCTCCTCCCACAAGAGTGCAGACCACGAACCTTCTTAATGTAAAATAACTGGCCTGAAGCCCAAGTGCTTAAACCAGAACTAATACACTTTTAGAATAACAGACACTGAGCCCTCAATCAGCAGTTCCCAACTTAGAAGGTTGTAAGCTACCTGTCCTGCCACCACAGTGCAGGCCACAAACCTTCCTAATGTAAAACAACTGGTCTGAAGCCCAAGTGCTTAATCCAAAAGACTTAGAATGATAGCTACACTTTAATCAAGTTACTACCAAGCAGTAATAAGTACAATTGAATACTTTAAAGAATGCCTGGATTAGTGCTCAAGTTATACAAA
Source organism: Protopterus annectens (assembly GCF_019279795.1). Lineage (NCBI taxonomy): Eukaryota > Metazoa > Chordata > Ceratodontiformes > Protopteridae > Protopterus > Protopterus annectens. Next base: position 1,348,135,880 of record NC_056735.1, on the reverse strand, counting down.
CAAAGCTAGATTCAGCAGGCCTGGATCTAGTCTATGCTACAGCAAACAAGGTGTACCAATTTCAGTAAGAAGCAGTTCAAATATGCAGGCACTATAAGCCTTTAACCAGAAATTCCAAGCTCAGAAGGGCAGAGTCCAGCCTCTCCTCCCACAAGAGTGCAGACCACGAACCCTCTTAATGTAAAATAACTGGCCTGAAGCCCAAGTGCTTAAACCAGAATTAATACACTTTCAGAATAACAGACACTGAGCCCTCAATCAGCAGTTCCCAACTTAGAAGGATGTAAGCTACCTGTTCTGCCACCACAGTGCAGACCACAAACCTTCTTAATGTAAAACAACTGGTCTGAAGCCCAAGTGCTTAAACTAAAAGGCTTAGAATGAGTTACACCAAGCAGTAATAAATACAATTGAGTACTTTTAAGATGACGCAAAAGCAAAATAAAGTAGGAAGAAACACAAATACAGTAAAAGCAGATACATTTTTTTTTTTTTTTTTTAAGTGGAAAGAGGGAAAGGAAAGAGAGAAAGGAGTAGCAGAAACTAAGCTGATTGGCCTTCTCAAATGTTCTTTCTGTATTGGGTAGAATGAGGTAATGACACTAGACTGGGAGGAGGGTCCCAGATCAAATTTACACTAGGGGCGGGCAACTGCAAAGCCACCAACTATAAAACACTATACCAACAGGGAGGGAGGGTGGGAAACAAACTGCAGAAATGTTTCTCACAGCTGAAAAGCAGCAGTGAGCCTTTAAATGAAAGTTTTAAACAGCTAAAGGAGCCTCTAGAAAAAAGAGTTTAACTGCAACAAGTTATCAGAAACAAACAACCCAACAGATGCTTAATAAAAGTGGACAATTTCCAGTTAATACCTCACACACAGTGAAACTAGCTAGAAAAATACACAGTACACAAAGTGCTATAAATAACAAAGAAATAAAGAACAAAATAAACAAAAACAGGATACTTAATGTTATATATTATAGCTCCGAGTTTCCTCAGTGTCCTTCCTTCGATCAGCTCAGTGTGAAATGGCAGAACACTCACAACTGAACTTCTTAGGTAACAGAAAGTTGAAACCTGAGACAGCTTTTAAGAAAGAAATCTCAAAAGAACCAATGAGGTGCTTAGTCTAAGCTGTAGTCCAGGTGACCTCAGTCAGCCAATGACCTCAAACAATTCTCTCTCACTGAAATGCCTGATGACTTTGGCTAAACAATGATGTCCCTGAATATGTGCTCAGGCACACAGCCTCCACAAACACTAGGCCCAAATATAAGCCTGAATATGGAAATGCTACAAATATCCCCACTACTTAGAACAAACTGCAGAAATGTTTCTCACAGCTGAAAAACAGCAGTGAGCCTTTAAATGAAAGTTTTAAACAGCTAAAGGAGCCTTTAGAAAAAAGAGTTTAACTGCAACAAGTTATCAGAAACAAACAACCCAACAGATGCTTAATAAAAGTGGACAATTTCCAGTTAATACCTCACACACAGTGAAACTAGCTAGAAAAATACACAGTACACAAAGTGCTATAAATAAAGAAATAAAGAACAAAATAAACAAAAAACAGGATACTTAATGTTATATATTATAGCTCCAAGTTTCCTCAGTGTCCTTCCTTCGATCAGCTCAGTCTGACACTGTATGTACCACACAACTGGCATGATGCCTAGCGCTAGCTACCCAGATCTCGTTTGCCGCTTCAGCTGCGAGGTTCATTGTTACTGGCTCAGGCTCGTATAAGTTTTATTGTACTACTTTTTCTGTCAGATTAGGGTTCTTTTTTGATAGTTTATTCTTTTTCAACATAGTCGGTAACTAGTTTGTTGTTTAGTGTAACTGTAGTTTTCCCTTAGAACTCTAAGTTAGAGCGTTCTTCCCCTCCCCCTCGCTCTATCCCCCTTGTAACGTTTTAGTTAAGCCTTTTCTTCTTTTTATTTCCTAGGTAGCCGTTTAAGTTAGAGGCTTCCTAATTTAAAAAAAAATATATATATATATCTTTAATTGTAGTATATTGTGTGTTTTTGGTTAGTGTCTGTTAGTTTTTGCTGCTCGGCCCTTTGGCCAAAAACAATTCAGTGTAGGTATAGTATTTCTCTAGTTGGATATGTCTAAAGAATCCAAGGTGTCTGGATTCAAGAAGTGTGACTCATGCTGCTAGAAAATGTTTCTGACAGATGGGCACACTTCTTGCGTCTATTGCTTAGGCACAGTGCACCTGCAGGACTCTTGTTCTGTATGCCATGCATTCAGCCCAAGGGTTCTGCAGGAGTGCAAAAATAAGCTTATTTTGAGGGGTCTTCTTAAGCCCCAGGATTCACCAGCCAAGACTCAGCCTGTGAAATCGCCTAAACTGAACAAATCGTCGGCTCCCAGCTCGGAGCCATCATTGGCCCAAGCCTTACCTTCTACTTCGGTTCCGGCTGGAACCGAGGAGACTGCCTCCCCGTCGGCTTCACCAGTACCTTCGGAGCCATCGCGGACCCACAAGAGGCTGAGGTCCCCTTCTATAGAGTCTATACATTCGGCTCCTCAGTCTCCCCTGTTACAGAGTGACCACAGTCACAGATCCTCCCACTCTTCTCGGTCCTCTAGGCTCTCGGATCACGACGTGCAGGGAGTGGTCAGTAGGTTGTTGAAGTCGCAGGCACTGGCCAAAATGTTGTCCAGCCCTCCTCAACAGGTGTGGGCTCCGTCCGCTTCCATCGATGTTCCTCCTCCGACTCCATTGAGCTTGGAGCCGGCGTTTGTTAGGGTTCGAATCGTGGAACCGTCGGCACCGATAACGATTTCCCCGTCGGTTCCGTCGTCGGCTCCGATCCCCTCAATGGTGCCTTCCGTCGAGGGATCTGGGTGCCGAGACTCCCTCATCGGCTCCGAGTGGCATCGGACCCTTGTCCGAACTCATTCTCCCTCTCGGAGCGTCGACGCAGGTGAACTCGGCTCCTACATCAGCCTCGGAGCCATCTCCCTTGGTGCAGAGGAGGATTCTGGTTTCCTCGGAACCGGAGCATTCTCTGCATCATGGCAGGGATGCCTTTGATGTCATGAGAAGTGTACTGGCCTCTGAGTCAGCTCCACGTCCGACCCCACTGGCTCCGTCCCTTGTAGTGCCTGTGTCAAACTCTGCCCCTCCTCCAGACCCCAAGAGTGGGGAACCGGCGCTCCAGAGCACCTCATTGTGTGTTGCCTCTTCTTCCGTGGCCTCCCCTGATCATTCAGAGGAGCCCCCTCGGAAGAGGAAGTGCAAGAGGAAACACATTGACTCCCCTGAGTCTGTCACTTCGGATATGGATTTGGATGACTTGGAAGGGTTCCCGAGATCCCCCTCTGAAGATGTTTCCTTTTCAGACATCCTGGAAATGATTAAGCAGAGGGGGAACTGGACTGCCCTAGCCCCTACCGAAGATGAATCTGTATTCCTGGATGCGTTTGGTTCCCGACCTTCCACCTCCTGGGTGTCTCCGCCTTTCGATCTACTAGTGTCAGTGGTGGCTCGAAGGGCTTGGTCAGCCCCGGATACAGTGGAACCAACCCCGAGGAGACCCGGCAAGTTTATCACTGCACCCCCTGATAAACAGTTCCTTACTAAGGGTGTTCCCGTAGATGCCATGGTGGTAGCAGTAGCCACTAAAAAGGAGGTAGCGGAAACTTCTTCCTCTGTCCATTCTCCTAACAAGGAGGCTAGGACCATGGATAGATATGGGAAGCGTATGTTCGCTTCAGCGACCATTTCCATGAGGTCTCTGAATTACTTATGCCATTTTACCAGGCTTCAGAGGGATCTCCTGAAAGAGCTTGGAGATACCCTCCAGGATCCATCAGCTGAAGGGGCTCAAACAGCTTCTCAGCTGGTGACCCTTAATTTGGTAGTTAACTCTTCCATGAGGCTCATTTCCTATGCAGCTGATGGTGCGAGTAGAACCGCAGGTACAGGAGACACATATGGATGCGGCTGTATAATTTTGCAGAACCTTTTAGAGCATCATTCACCAACACTCCCTTTGACGGTTCATTTCTTTTTGGCCAAGTAAAAAACCACGATATGACCAAAACCAACAGTAACCTTGGTCGAGGAAAAAAGCACTTGCACCTTTCTTTTTGGACCACAGGTGAAATGCACTCTCACTAGGTGTGAACAGGAAGGCAAGACTCTCTCTGCCGTGGGAGTTCATTTTTCCACTCCTTCCAGACCATATCCCAACGGTCAGAAGAGTGGTAAAATGTGGTTTCAGAAATCCCAGGGAGCCTCGCCTGACACACGTAGTGATTTTTCCTCCAGGGGTAGAGGAGGAAACAATAACAACAGACGCCGCCCTCAGGGCAGAGGGGGTCCGCAGAACCAGGGCAGCAGAGAATCCTTCACTGACAAGCCCTTCCAGCATCCCTGAAGGGTTGCCCGGCTGCCCGCCTCTGGAGGCAGTCAGGGGAAGACTTTCACTGTACCCAAAAGCCTGGCAAAACCTAACGCAAGACAAATGGGTGCACTCAGTCAATCCGGAGGCTATATAATTCCCTTCTTTCAACCTTCCTTACCATCAAGCAAATCCTTTCCAGATGTTCCACCCAATCTGAAGGCCCAAGCAGTCATAGAAGTTTCAAGACTGCTAGAAAAGAGAGTCATCCAGGAAGTCCCGGCTGACCAACTCGGATCCGGAACTTACTCAAGGTTCTTTTTGGTACCAAAAAAGACAGGGGACTGGAGACCGATTCTGGATCTCAGCAGACTAAACAAGTCTGTTCAAAGAACAAAGTTTCGGATGGTCACACTACAGTCCATTCTACCCTTTCTGGGTCAGGACAATTGGATGTGCTCCATAGATCTTCAGGATGCGTACTACCACATCAAAATGGACTGGCGCTCCAGGAGATTCCTTCACGTCCGGCTGGGAGCCAGTCATTACCAGTTCAGAGCTCTGCCCTTTGGTCTCACCAAAGGCCCCAGGGTGTTTGCCAAATGCATGGCAGTAGTCACGGCTCACCTGAGGTGGCAAGGATTCCAGGTGTTTCCTTATCTAGATGACTGGCTCCTTACTGCTACTACCAGGCATCAACTCCTTCAAGCCAGGGACTATACAATCACAACTTGTGCCCAGCTAGGCATTACTATAAGTTTTGAAAAATCTGCCTTGTTGCCCTGTCAATCTATTACCTATATAGGAGTAGATTTAGATACAAGAAGTATGTACGCAAGGCTACCACCAGACAGGGTGACCACAATTCGGCAGCAAGTTCATATCCTCATGCAATGCAAAAGGGTACAAGTCAGGTTGGTCCTTCTAATTCTGGGTTCTATGGCAGCGGCAATTCTTCTGATACCTCTGGCCCATTTTCACATGAGAATTTTTCAGTGGCTTCTCTTCACACAGTGGTCCTTTCAACCACTCCCCATGTCTCACATGATCATGATTACAGAAACATGCAAAAGGCACCTTTCCTGGTGGATAGTCTCCCCACTAGTGTCTCAGGGCAGACCATTCATCCAGCCTCTTCCGGTTGCCACAGTGACCACGGATGCCTCACTGATAGGGTGGGGGGGCATTATCAGGGCAGGACAGTCCAAGGCACTTGGCAGCCTCACAAGTACCATCTGCGCATAAATGTCGTGGAGATGAGAGCCGTGGTCCTAGCGTTGCAAGCACTTCAGGACTCCCTCCCTTCCGGGACCATTGCAGTTCAAACGGACAACATGTCAGTAGTGTGGTACATCAACAAGCAGGGCGGAACCAGGTCCTACCCCCTATGTCGGGAAGCACTCAGAGTCTGGCAGTGGGCGATTTCCTCCCAACGATTTCTGATTGCGACGCACATCCCTGGGAAGTCCAACGTCATAGCAGACAGGCTCAGCAGAGCTATTCTCATGCCTCACGAGTGGTCTCTGAATCAGGTAGTTGCAGATCTGATCTTCCGCAAATGGGGACAGCCTTGCTGCGATCTGTTTGCCACCCCCTTCAACACCAAATGCAGCAACTACTTTTCCCTTTTACCGCTTCCCGGTCACACTCCCAGAGACGCTCTAGTCCATGATTGGTGTCAGGGACGTCTTTATGCCTTCCCGCCGTTCCCTCTTATACCCAAACTCATTCAGAAAGCTATATCGTTGGGTTGCAAAATGATCCTCATTTGTCCTTACTGGCCTCGACAGATTTGGTTTCCATTCCTGCACCGTTACCTCCTCGAGCAGCCCTGGATTCTGGATCCTATTCCAGACCTGCTGATTCATCAGTCAGGAGAGCTGCATCGATCCCTCCAAACACTCCAGCTCACAGCTTGGTTGATCCAATTCCAACCCTAGCCAGGCTTCCCAGCATTTCCTCGGCTGTGCGTGAGATTATTGTCTCCTCTCACAAATCTGTTACTAGGAAGATGTATACTAGCAAATGGAAACGTTTCTCTTGTTGGGCAGAGGCTAGGAACACAGATCCCTTTTCAGCCCCAGTTCACGAAATCTTGGAGTTCCTAACAGAGCTTTTTCATTCTGGGTTCGCTTCTGCTACAATCAAGGTTCAACTAGCGGCCATCTCTAACTTTCATGTCGGGTTTTCTAATCTAAACATTACGTCTCATAAGGTATGTAAAGCTTTTCTCAGAGGGACTACTCTCCTTAGGCCCCCAGTGAGAGATCCCTCTCCTCCATGGGACCTTAATTTGGTACTAACCTCCTTGATTATGCCCCCTTTTGAACTGGCAGCATCCTGCTACTTTAAGTTTCTATCTTGGAAAACTCTCTTTCTGGTAGCTATTACCTCAGCCAGACGTGTTTCAGGAACTTCAAGCACTAAGTGTTCGTCCTCCATACTTAGTTTTTCATAAGGACAGGGTTGCTCTGAGAACTAATCTCTCCTTCCTCCCGAAAGTCTGCTCAGAAAATAATCTAAACCAATCCATAGACCTTCCTGTGTTTTTCCCTAACTACACCAACAAGGCAGAATACAAATTACACCTTTTGGATGTTCATAGACAATTGAGTTTTTACCTGCATAGAACAAAGGATATAAGAAAGTCGGATCAACTTTTGCTTTCCTATGCTATGGGCAAACAGGGTCTTCCAGTCTCCAAAGTGATCCTGTCCAGGTGGTTGTCTCACATTATTACCTTCATTTATCAACTAAGAAACAAAGAATTGTCTACCAAACTGTAAGGTCATTCTACTAGGGCTTTGGCCACCTCTGTAGCCTTCCAGTCTAGGTTGCCCATGGACTCTATCTGTGCCACTGCCACGTGGGCAAATCCTCATACCTTTATATCTCATTACAAGTTAGACATGGTCTCCAGGAGTAAAGCTAACTTTGGTTCCACTGTTCTGAAGAGTCTGTTCCAATGAGCCGCCCAGGATCGCAGGTGCTAGAGACGCTGTCCCAACAAGCAAGAAACGAAGGCGAGATAGACAACTTAACATAAAGAAGTTATGTACCTACCATAACATTCCATGTTAGTTGTCTTCATCTCGCCTTCTTTCTTGCATCCCCCCCCTCCATCCCCCTATCCTATTGGACTGAGAGGAGTTTAAGTTTCACTGGCTGAGTGTTCTCTGGTTTGTTTCCTCTACTGCCTTAGAGGTTATAACAGGTAGGTTTAACTCTCTGTTTGGAAGGGTTTCATTCCATAGCTATGGCTGGGGTTAGCTACTTCAAATGAGATCTGGGTAGCTAGCACTAGGCATCATGGGATAAGGGGTAGCCTTGAGCCAGTAAACAACTCTTGAGCTGTAGAAGATGGCCGAGTTGGAGCCGAGGATCGGCACCGATACCAACAAGCAAGAAAGAAGGCGAGATGAAGACAACTAACATGGAAAGTTATGGTAGGTACATAACTTCTTTTTCTCTGACATTCTTCATGGCTCTGTACCGTATTAGTTAGCTCATGTGGTACATATTGTTATATCAGCAAACAAGATCTGGGAGCTTTCCTAGGCCATGATGGGATAGGGTTTTCAGCCATGAGCTAGTGGAAGACCTCAAGCTTTTGTACAAGACCAAGTCAGAACCGAGAATCAGTTCCAAACCCAACCAATTAAGAATGAAGGTGAGATGTACAACACACATGGAATGTTATGGTGAGTACATAACTTATTTTTCTAATCAGATGTTCAGTAGATCAAATGTCTAATGAGTTTTATCTGCAAATAAAACTAAATTAAAAAAAAAAACTTTTTTGCAAGGGGACAAGCCCCCCTGCTAATTGTATATACCAAATCTAAAACTGCACTACAATGGAGAAAGTGCATATTTCCTAATCCCCACGCTTCCATAATCTCACAAAAAAGCCAGTAATTCAGTATCAGCTGATTTTGAATTGACTGTGCCAGCTTTTTACTTTTCAAGAAAAATAGTTGTCATTTAAAGGTAAGACACCCCCATACATACACACACACACACACACTCATATATATATATATATATATATATATATATATATATATATATATATATATATATTATAGACACACACACAGGTGTGCCACATGCAGATTAAACACATTATATGTTGAGACCCATCAGGAAAGCAAGCTAACAAATATTCATGTAGTAAAAATAAAAGTGAAATAAAAGTAAGGGTGAGTGAATGCTGTGGTTTAAAATGACAGATAACAGCTGGTAGTTTATATTTCTGTTTCATTACATATTATAGAAATTTCTGTTACTTTCCATTGAAAAAAATGGGACATCATTGTGTCCCTGGCTATTTCTAATCTACTCTTTATCAAATTTTAACATTTTATGATAAAATATAACATATCTTTTTGTTATTGGTTGTTTTGTTTTCTTGATATTATAACTTGTGTATTCGCTCTTGTTTTCACTGCATTTTGGAAGGCTGCAAAATCCTTTCTGATTTAATTCACAAAATTATGCTTATTTTACATGAAGGACATCAGATGTAAAACTCATTATAAAAATAAAAACATTGCCTCAATAAAGCATCAAACCACAAAATAGCATTTAGTTTTTGTGTTGGCTTACTTATGCATGCACACAGCACATTAGTTCAGTAGAGTGACTGCCATGCAAATGAGACAGTTAAAGTTCAGTATCACTGATAAATAAGCATTGTAAATAAATTACAACTCTTAGAGGTTCTAGGTTCTATCACCCACCCTCTTGCAAAACGTTTAGACACTAGGCTTAAAGAACTGGTATTTTCTGAAACCCACATATGTAAGGACTTGTGGAGTTTCCTACATCTCATCAACAACACTCCATTTCAAACCCATTATGTCCTTTTAACCATCAATATCAAAGACTTGTACTCTGTCATTCCACATAATATAGGTTTAGAATGGTTTTCAGAATACTTATATGAAAAAGGCATTGAGCACAACAAAGTTCACGCATATGCACACCTACTTGAACTTGTATTGAAAAACAACTTTATTCGCTTTAATCATGAAATCTATTTGCAACAGGAGGGTATAGCGATGGGTTTCTCGTGTGGGGGTCTATATGCAAACATTGTTGTAACCCAGTGGGAAAAGAAGTTTTTGTTCAACAGTCCAATGTTTAAGTATGTAAAATGCTACACCCGTTTTTTGGACAATATCTTTATTTTGTGGGCTGGACCCCCAGAACATATAGTAGATTTAATATCATGCATGAATTCCACCACCACCTTCTTGAAATTCACACACAACTACAGTATGTACCAGCTGCCTTTCCTAGATTCTTCTCATTAACGATCACACCAACAACAAATTTGTTTCAAAAATATACAGAAAGGAAACCTATTCCAACTCCTTACTTCATTTTTCAAGTACACATCCAATATAACAGAAAAAATATATTGTTAAGGGACAGTTTGTGAGGGCGGCCCGAATGGTATCTGTTATGGATGATTTCCTTAGCGAATGTGACAATTTGAAAGCCATGTTTTCAAGAAGAGGCTACCCATGCAAGTTTATTACCGACATTATGTTAGAGGTAGTAAATAAAAGGGAAAGAGGGCATTTTAGCCCCTTAATAACAGACACTGATAACAGCATCACCAATATCAATAATTTTACCCAGTCTTTAAGTGTGCAGTATCAAAAACTTAAAAGGGACTATAAGACATCTTTTATTACTATATATACCAATGACAGTTTTGCATTAAGGAAAATCTTGGAAAAGAATTGGACCATTATAAACCACGAGAAAGCCATTAGACCTTTCATTGATTCACACCCCACCATAATATTCAAGAAAGGCAGAAACTTAATATTTTTGAGATGAAACCAAAGGGAGTGAATAATGTTGGACACATGAAAAAGTGTGGCATGTGTAAATATTGGAAACACATTAAGGAAGGGGGCATTTTTTCTGATAAACAACATTGAAGTGAAATTACATCAAAAATATAACTGTGGATCTGAAAAGATTATTTATTGTGCCCTCTGTAACTGTTGTAGCTGTTTCTACATTGGAATAACTGACCGTAAATTAAAGAACCGAATTTACGAACATTTGTATGATATAAAATCAAAAAAAGATACAAATGCACTTAGTAAACACATTATGGAAAATACTGGTCACTTTTCATTTCACTGTCATTGACAATATTAAAACAGAACCTCGAGGTGGTGACTGGTCACTTTTGTTAAAAAGGTGAGTGGTTTACTGGCAGCTGTGTCTCAATGCATCAAGTTGGCCAGGCTTAAATGAACACATTTCCATTAGCTCTCTGTTGAAACTAAAAGCTTTAGAAAGATAACCGTGTTTCTTTTAAAAAAAAAAGTAATATTTCTTCTGTAGTATTAAATTATATATTTTATTATGTTTTTAGAATACAACTTGAATTTTCCACATTTATTTATGTATTTTAACCAGTTGTCATATATAAAGCATGTTTTTTACATGATTTTTCTTTAAGGGGGTGTGTCATTTTAAATAACTTATTAACTTTTAATGATTGTTAACTTTTAATGATTGTTTTACCCAGTTTCCTCTGTACTATATAACTGGTTTGTGTAAATTAATTTGTTATCTGATGAAGGTGTGAAGTGGTCAGGACGAAAGCGCTTATCATTTGTTTTATTTTCTGCAATAAAGTCCAGAAATGGTTTTATTGAATTTGGCCTGAATAGCTGCATTTTCTACTGTGGAGTGGCTCATCCTTTTGTTCATGTTTGACATCTTCGTGTTTTCCAAAAGTTCTAGGTTCTAATGTGACAGCTTTCTATTAGGATTCAATTGTGTTACTAATGTGACTGCTTTCCATTAAGATTTAATTGTGTTACATTACACTCTAGGAATAAACCTGTCACGTTAGCACAGTTATTTTTTATTATACAGTATTAATTATCCTATCAGGCTGCTTGCTGTGTTTGTCTTTCAGAGTTTCCCTTGCAATCCATTGTCACTTACAGTTCTTTACTGCTCTTCAAGTTATTAAAAACCCATTGCTTTTATTGGCAGTGTTTTACAGAATATTACAGTAAATTTGAATTATATTAAAACAAATTTAAAGTAGGAATATCTCAACTTGGTTTGGGTAACTTGGGTTTAGTAGCATTTCTAACAGTGCTTGTGAAAGCAGTGTTTTTAATGAGCAGAAAAATAGCATGAACTGCAAAGTATGAATTTCTCAGGAGGGTTTTCATTAAATTGGTTTCAGTTGTTTAGGTATACTTCAACAGCATAGTTTTAGAACATAATTATATCTATTTTGATGGGGAATTCTTCAGGCAAGCCAAGGGGGTAGCTATGGGGCAGCTTGTGCCCCCATATATGCCAAGTTGGTTATGCTTGATTGGGAGAATTCAGTCATTTTTGGCAGTGAATTTTTTAAAGACATTCGATACTATTCTAGATTTCTAGACGACATTTACATTTTGTGGGAAGGGGACAGTGATCGTCTCAGTCAGTTTATGCAGTATATCAATACTAGCAGTAATTATTTAAAGTTTACACTCACAAGTAGTTCTACAGGGGTTCCCTATTTGAATACTTTTGTATTTGATGGGTTAAATGAGTTTAAGTCAAAAATTCATAGAAAGAGCATGTATACCAATTCCTACATAGAATATTAGAGCAACCACCCGAGAAAAATGAAGTACAACATTTTTAAGGGGCAATGTGTAAGAGCTATTAGAATTACTTCAAGTTATGAAGATGTTGTTGATGAGTTAAATTTTATTACCAGTTTATTTTTAGATAGAAACTATCAAATAGAGATGATGGAAGATGTGAGGAAATATGTATTGAGTGAAAGGGGCAATAAATGTGTTTCATTATTGGGAGCTAGGGTTAAAGGGAATATGCCTAATACTAAGAAAGAAACTACACTGAAAAGTTTTAAGAGAGCATGCGTAGTAGAGTTTGGTCCCTACACAAACAATGTTAAGGAAATTTTTTCCAATATGTGGAATATTCTTGTGGTAGATGAAGAAATTAAAGAAGTTGTAGGCTTGAAACCCACGTTTGTGTATAAAATGGGAAGAAACATCAAAGGATATTTGGAGCGTGGTTTCAGGAATGGGGGAGTAGGGAATAGTGTTAAACACACTACAAAATGTGGACAATGTAACCAATGCCAAGTTGTAAATGAAAGTGAGGGATTGGTTTTGGATAATATTAACAGAACTAAGATCAAGTTTGTGAAAGGGAATTGTGCAACCAGATATGTGATATATTTGGCTAAATGCACGGAATGTCCCGGATACTATATAGGTAAGACAGAGAGGTGTTTTAAGAAGAGGATTTATGCCCACCTATACAGTATTAGGACTACGGATAACAATAATGCATTGTATAGGCATGTGGAGAAATATGGAATTGAACATAAATTCACTTTTGGTATTTTGGAAAATATTATCTCTGACCCTAGGGAGGGGTGATATTAAGAATGTCTTGGCATGTAAGGAAATATGGTGGCAGTTCTTTACAGATGCTAACATCCCCCCTGGATTAAATGATTTTATATCAATCAAACCTCTTTTGGATAGAAGAAGATGAATATATATGAATATTTATGTGTATTATTTATGTTATGTATGTCAATATATTTTTATACTTATTTTTATATTCATTAATCTATTATTTTTGTGTCTCTTTAAGAATGGTCGACCGATTTTAAATTTGTTGGCGCCATTTTAGTTATTTAAATGGTTTGTACAAGTGAGTAATTGTTCTGAAGAAGCTCACAGTTTTAGTGAGTGAAAGCGCTTAACATTTTACTGAGTGGAATAAATTTATTGCTGGTTCTACAATTTTTGTGTAGTGGAATTGCTTGTTTCGGGACTGTGGTGGTGCTGTTGTGTTTCAGAAGTGGTGGTTACACAGTATTTGTTAAGAAGTGGTTATCTATTAGCCTAGGTTTTATATTACACAGGGAAATAGAAAAGGCATAAGCTGAAATCCAAAAGGTAGTGGGTACTCAGTGTTTTTTCTGTACTAAGCATTTTAATATTTCTCATTATATGTTACAAGAAAAAGAATCAGTGGCTTTGGTGTCTGTGAATGAATGAATTCTGTATTTTAGGGTTAAGTTTGAGATGGCAGCATGAGAAAGGAGCACTGATATTTCTTAATGCTTTGCTTCCAGTATACACCTTAGCTGCTGTTGCTTTTCATGAATGTTCTTCAATTTTTTTTGGCACCCCTGCAGAACAGAGCCTGATGGCTCCTGTACCTGCACCCAGTCAACCCATTTGTTCTGTGGTCGCAGGAGCTAGAGATTCCCGGGCAGCAGAGAGTCCTACAGCCCATTTATTCCTGCTTTGAAATCCCCCATGACCTCAGTCACTGATGGTGAGAGTCCGATGGTAGGGAGTGGTTCAGTCTAGCTGGTCCTGCGGGGTAGACTACCATATCCCCTTCAAGAGCACCTTCCTTCCCCTCCTGTGGCTGTTCCAAACTATACTGTAGCTGCACTTAAATGGTTGCTCTCAGCTCACAGTGAGATTCCACACAACAGTGCAGGCTCTTCAGATCCATCCTGTACAGAGTAGATGCCTAGTACTCCCTCTAGCCAGATCTGCTTCCCTTTAACAGGAAGGGCAGCAAGGCGGCAACCACTCAATATCATCCTCCCTTCCCAGCTCTTACAGGCACCCAAACCAGTATTGGAATTTAGGGCTTTATCCCTCTGTAAAACGGAATGGCTAGGGACATCCCTGATTATGGCTCAGAATTTGGGTCTGTCTAGTGTAAAATTTATGATTTTGTGTTCAGAACAGTGATAGTTAAAATCAGTAAGTAGTACAGCACTTTAGAATTACCTACATCTTATTCTTCACAGGTGTATTTTTATGAGTCATCTTATTTTTTTTCATCTTTCTCTTTAAACATTTAAAGCAGACAAATACTTGTAGGAGTCCAGCGTTCATTCTCTGTACTGATGCTTGTCTGCCAGTGGACCAAGAGTCATCACCCTTACAACTGTACACATTGATGAGTTAATTTGCTTGTGGATTCCTAAAGTTGTACCTGCATTTCTGTCCCTGAGCTGAGGCTTTGAGAATCGTTTGAAGTCAGAATCTTTGTACATTAGGGCACCCTGGAGATCAAACCTTTAATTTGCTGTGACAAATTTATTTTCCCTTCTCCTTCTGCTCAGTTCAGTAAAATTTTTGCCTCCCTTGGCAGTGAAGATTCTTGTATGCCTTTCCATGTTCCTTCAGTCAGACTTTAATTGTGAAAGTTCAGATTCTGCAAGAGTGCTTCAGAGGTTGACTTGGATTGCCTATTGCAGAAGTTTCTAAAAACCCAGATTGAGATGGGGTCATTGCATCTCCATTTGCTGTAAAGGCATTTGGGTCTATTGTTCCTTTTTATCATCAGCTCCAGGGTTTTGGATCTGAATCACCAGACTATGTCGGACCCTGTGTCAGAGTCTTGGAGCCAGGAATTTAGTGGATGGTATTGTTGCTTCATTCCAAGATGTTTGCATTTGAGACTTTGGTTTCAGTCCCTTCTACGGTGCTGACCACTCAGGTAGATCCATAAATTCCACTCAGGTCCTTTTCACGCACTTCACTTGGAGAGTTGTATACTACCATGGATGTGCTATCTACATTTGTTGGCTGTTTCCTCCTTTCACATTGGCTTTCAGGACTCTTCCTTGGGTTTGCATCGATTATGTAAAGCTTTTCTAAAAGGTACCTTTCATTTGTGGCAGGGACTGCTGACTGATAAGGCAAAGAGATGCCTCTCTCTGGTACATTTCTTACCTCTACTGAGCATTTTTGGTTGGGTATATTGGGCCTGTCTATTTTACTGGTATTAAAATACCACTCTTAAGTCTAAAAGGACTAGGACCTTTTCTGGATACAGGTCTACTTTCCCTTTGCGAGTATACCCTAGCAATTAAATGTGCATTGGAAAGCCTCAAAAAGAGCATGGTTTTACAGAAACTTCAGTAATTGCAAAACAGCCACCTCCTGAATTGCGTTTTTCAGAAGAAGGTGTTGTATTGGGTCAGTCATGTTTGAAGGACACTTTCTTTGAAAATATGGTTATTTACTGAAAATGTAAACAAAGGTATACATTTTTGTATGGCTACCACCTCGGCATTAACATTTACAATTTTGTATATTACTAAATTGTAAATGTTAATGCTGCGGTGGTACGGCGGTAGCGTTGTTACCTTACAGCAAGAGGTTCTCCCGTTCGATTCTCGGCTGGGCTTGGGAGTGCCTTCTGTGTGGAGTCTGCATGTCCTCCTCGTGGTTGAGTAGTGTTCGAAAGACATGCTTGCGTAAATGGGCGTGCCTTCATTGAAGGTTGAGCATCGAGCTGGCACCTTGGCGTTTCGTAAAAATCTTCTGC
This sequence comes from Protopterus annectens, assembly GCF_019279795.1. Taxonomy (NCBI): domain Eukaryota; kingdom Metazoa; phylum Chordata; order Ceratodontiformes; family Protopteridae; genus Protopterus; species Protopterus annectens. The sequence continues at coordinate 1,348,120,131 of NC_056735.1, read as the reverse complement.
CAATCATTAGCGGACCGGAGTTCCGCTGTGGCGACCCCTTACCGGGAAAAGCTGAAAGGCAAACAAACTAAATTGTAAATGTTAGGATTACACTATTTTTTAAACATCTGAAAATGTAGCTACTGCTATTGTTGTTGTGTATATTGTAAATATGTCTAAACTTATTGTATCTGCTGTGGGTGTTTTATTGCTGAATTATTCATTTTTTGGAATTTTTGCTATATGTTTGTAACTGTCTTTTGTTAAAGTAGCAGCCTGTAAATTTGTAAAGCAATTTGAAATTTCATACTGTCTTCTGGCCAGTGGTCTGGCTGTGAAGGGTCTTGGGACTAGTCCACTTAATGATCAACAAATAAATAAAAATATAAAGGGGTCCTAAACAAAAGACCAGCACTGGCAGAGTTTTTAGTAGAATCTAGAACAGAAGCTGCCATTAAAAAGGAATAATTAGTAGAGCATATAAAATATTGCATGATAACTATAACAATCCATCACAGGAGGTTAGAAAGGATTGGGAAGAGAGACTGGATAAGTAATTTACAAAGGAACAATGGGATGATATATGTATGTCTCCCAAATATGCAACAGAATCTAGAAGATTTAGGATTTTTGCTTGGAAATGTTTACATAGGTATTTTTATATCCCAAGTGAACTCCAGAGGATTTTTCCTCTGGTAGACAGCAAATGTTGGAGGTGTGTTAGGGATGAAAGAGGTGCTTGGGATCGTATTTTCTTGGAATGCAGTGAGTTGGCGGACTTTAAGGATTCCCTGCACTGTCAGAGATGCTGGATGGATGGATTGGTGTGACAAGGGAGATGTTTTTTCTGAGCTGGGATACAAAAATGGAATTGTTTAGACATGGTAAGGCCTTGCAGTGTCTAACAATGGTGGCTGACAAAAAAACAATTACCAGAAAATGGAAATCAAAATCTAATCCAAATATAGTAGAAGTGTTGAATATAGTAACAAAGCTAAAAAATGGAATTGAGATATTTAGAAATGGGTAGGAGCAAACTATATAGGAAAAAATGGGAATTGTGGAAACAATACATCCAGGGGAGGAATAAGGCTTAAAAGAAGGCAGAACTTAAATGAGCCATGTATTGTTTGTTTGAAAATGATTGGGTCATGTATAATGTTTGCAACGGGGAGGATGTCAGTATGATTTGTGATGTAAAATGCTTGCAGCTAGTATTGTATCAGTGTGGTTTGCTTTTGTTTATGTAGATGTATGATTGCTTATGTCATAAGTGATGGTTTAAAAAGGGGCAGGAATTGAAGTATAATGTTTGTTAATGCTAATGTGTTAATACAATTTGATTACTTTTGTATAAATGTAAAGGTATTTTAAAAATTAAATAAAAATAATCACATTTAATGAAATAGAAATGTTACCATTTTCTAATGACCTAGTGTCAACAGAAACCCATTCCTAATATCTTATTATACAACGACCCCCCATTAATATTCAAAAAACGTGCACGCTGATTGGTCAGCGTGCACGTTGTAAATCGGAGTTATAGTAATGGAAAAAGGTCTGGTCGCCCGGACTTTTTCCATTATTTTTTTTTTTTTACAGCAATGGAGAACACAAGATCTCCGTTGCTTTTTACAAACTGTCTCGGTATGTTAAATTCGTTTGACATAGCGAGACAGCATTAAAAAAAGCAACGGAGATTCTCCGTTGCTTTTTTTAATGCTGTCTCGCTATGTTAAACTCATTTAACATAGCGAGACAGTTTGTAAAAAGCAACGGAGATCTTGTTTTCTCCATTGCTTTTGCCCACAGCTCTGATGTACTGCGTAGGCATACGCATGTGCAGTACATCAGAACTGCCGCAGAATACCAGACAGCTGCGGAAGGGCAGCAAGGAGGCATTATACAACGCCATTATTTAAGAAAAGTAATTATTTTTTTTCTTAAATAATGTCATTGTATAATAGCAATAACCCACTTCTGGCTGTGGGTAATGCTGGATTTACCCACGGTTGGCTTTGTTTGATCACTCGGGCTTCGCCCTCGTGACCAAACCACACCAACCATGGGTAAATCCAGCATTACCCACACCCAGGCGTGGGTTATTGCTATATTATTTCCTAGTGTGAATCATGAAGGACCAAATGTCTCATTCTAGAAGGTCAGATTTTTTATTTCAGACTGGATAGCCTACATCTAATCTGCATTTGTTAAGACCAAGGTGATGACAGAAGCTTTAACAAGTTTCGGCAGACTTTTGCTTAAACTGTTACAGGGAGGAGAATGAGCTTTTGTGATGGATGCTGGGCCAGATTTACGAAGGCTTGCACGAAGTCTAAGAGTAGTGTAAGACGGCAGACAGCCAATATGTCTGCTGAGCGATCCAGCAATAGTTGGCAGGGGCGTGCATGAGAGCTTCTAAAGCTACACTTGCACGGACAGTGTTATGGTATGCAAATTACCTCATTTGCTGCTGAAAGCTATGCAAATTAGGTAAATTTGTGATCCAGGAAACACTAACCTGTCCGTGTAAGAGTAGTGTTATTTGCAGAAATGCACTCCGTTGGTAACGGAGTACCGTTTTGCAAATAGCTAAACAGAGCTATGACAGCTCCAAATAAAGGATGCAACTAGTTGAGGAAGCATGCCAGTGGCCAAATATAATCCTTTTTTTTCCCCCGGATCGCCGATGTTTAAGCGTAGCTCAGCGCCGCGCAAACATGCGGTGCTTTAAATAAAATGAAAAAAATGGAAAAATAGCCAAAAATGGGCATTTTCACTAAAAAGCTTGTTCTGCCATGCAGGTGAATGGCAGGCTGAAAACAACATGGCCACTGAGTAGTGGTTGCTAAGGGGGGGGGGGGGAGCTCAATGTGAGAGATGTAACCAAGCATTAATAGGCAATCCTATGCAAATGAGGATAAGGATAGTGAATCCCAATTTTCCCCGGCATGTGAGTCATGTCCCTAGAGTGTAAGTGTAGGAGTAGTAGAGTAGAAGATGGGTGACATCATGAGGGGGTATGTCTGAAAGACTGTAAGCTTATTGGAGCACAGTGGCTTGTGTTTGCCCTGAGTTGCTCAGGATTGCAAGAGGCAGGTCTACAGTTGTTCTAGCTGAAAACAAGAAACCAAAGGCATACGCCATGGATATATCTGAAATTTCTTGCAAACGGGCACACAGCTTGTGCGCGCGTGTTCATGTTTGCGCTTGTTTGCACGGCACTGCCCTGGGTGGAAACAGAAAGGGAAAAGGAAGGAAAAGAAGTAGTAAGAAGTTAACCAAGGAGAACTAGCAGAGCTGCCAGGTGAAATATATCAGAATCAGCCAATTTCACAGGCAGTAGACTAGCCCAGCCCAGCACTTTAAACTCTGCAAACAGCAGTCTACCCTGTTTTTTTTCCCAAGAACTCTGCAACACTGCAGTATACAAAGAGTGAAAACTTAAAAAGCTTAAGTCAGACAAAATGTTAGGGGTTGCTATTGCTATCATAAACCAACATGTGCAAGATGCCGAGGGTGGTGGTGATGTGAATGCTGCTGAGCAACCCACAGTGAGGAGACAGAGAAGAGTGTACAGACCCAGGTTAACCTACCAGGGGCTACATGAGCTGGAGATAGTGGAGCGCTATAGAGTGGACAGAGACCTCCTGCAGCAAATTGTTGAGCTGTGCCGGCCACGCCTCACACACAGAACCAACAGAGGGTAACCCATCCCAGTGGATACCAAGGTATGTGTTGGCCTACGAATACTAGCTACAGGTACCTTCCAGAGACCAACTGGTGATATGATGGGGGTTTCACAGGCATCAGCATCCAGGGTACTGCACCAGTTCCTGGATGCCATGTCAGCACATGTCGGTGACCACGTGTATTTCCCCAATTCCTGTGAGGCATTGGCCAGCAATACATGTCTTTTTCACCAAATAGCAGAATACCCTGAGGTAGTGGGTGCAATAGACTGCACGCACATGCACATCAAAGCACCACCCGGTGAGCGGGGTAGGGTCTACATCAACCTCAAGGGCTTCCTCTCCATCAACTGCCAGGTCGTGTGCGATGCATAGGGCATAATAATGAATGTGTGTGCTGGCTGCCCTGGATGCTATCACGATTCCCACATCTGGCATCTGACGCAGCTGTACCAGAGATTTGCCAATGGGGACATCCCTGACGGTCACCTAGTGAGGGATGCTGGATATGCACTGGAGCCATGGCTGATGACACCCATCAGAAATGCACACACACCCGAACAAGAACTACATAATGAGGCACACGCACAAACAAGAAACATTATTGAGCGTGTGTTTGGGATGCTCAAGTCACGGTTCCGGTGCCTGGATACATCTGGTGGAGCCTTGCAGTACTCACCAACTACATGTACCCAAATTGTCATGGTATGTGCCATGCTACACAATATGATCCTGCGAAAACAGCTGCAGCAGGAACAGCATGTGGCAGGGCCAAACAGCCCCCCACCATTGCCAAGGCCTGCGCAGGCACAGAGTGACTCGGAGGAGGAACAACCTGAGCCTTCCCCAGTAGGCAGAAGGAAGCGTGCCCAGTATGCCTTGGCCTTGGCAAAGAGGCAACGCATAGCACATACACTGACTCAGTAGGAACCCTGGAAATTACACCTCTCTCTGACTCACACATACAATAAAAGGGATGCCTAACTTGACACTACCTGTTTTCAAACATGTATAGGGAGTGTACTATGTGCATCCGACATAGGCAGCCCTGCAGCACCATCTGAGGCATGATTGCCCTATTTTAAGCAATATAAAGCACTGTTAAGCACATTTTACCAGTATTTAGCATATTTAAACACAATTGCGTGGAGCTGCGCACCGTGCTAACTAGCGCAACATCGGGCAACGTTGGGCAATGTTGGGCAAAGTTGAGCAAAGTCAGGTAAACACTCTCACACCTGCTTTACTGTTCCTTAAGCAGTCTGGTCTGCCCAGCAGGAAAATAAAAAGCAGTGACAGGGCTCGAACTCAGGATACTGTGCACTATAGTCACAGTACTGAACCACTAAGCCATGACAGCATTTCACTGGCACAGACACAGTAGGCCAATTGTAGACTAACGCAAGCACAAACAAATGCTGTATCATGCCCTCTGAAGAGGCATATTAGTAACTTCCCCCCAGGCCTATGCAGACAGATAACAGCAGGCCAGGCAGTGTGATGTGGGTTGGGTAGGCTATGAAGTCACAAACTAATATACGTGAAATTGGAAGCTAAGAGCTGTAGTACAGTAGTATGCCTCAAGCCAGTACGATAGGTAACAGTACAGACTGAAATGGAGTACCTGACATAGCAGTGCAGGCCTAGCAAATGTGTATAAGTGTCAGGTGAACCCCTCATCCTATGTACACCCACAGTAACAATCAGGTGTGCCCCCCGGGTAGAAATGTACAACTAATAGCTGTCCCCCCTGTATGTAGAAATGTTGATAAGTCTATGCAAAGTGACTCATGGAAGCCCTGCAGGCACAGTGTACTTCCTGTCGATGTACAACACAAAGGTGAGCCCTGAAGTAAAAACCAACTTGATTTTTCACACACATATAGTATATATGTCCATACTGGGCATGCTCACACACTTAAATAAACAAAGCAAATGTCAGTCGACAACATACTGAAAGGTCATACTGGGCATGCTCACACACTTAGGCCATGTCTGAGTACAGCAGTGGGCCACACATATCTGGCAGTTGCAGTTCTTTCCCCAGAAACTTGTCACTATTCACCAATCCTGCCTTGCGCACACAGTTATATGAAAACAGACCCATATAATATATTGGACTCCTGTCATAATCAAACTATGTACTACAAGTACTTAAGTTGTTTAAAGAAAGTGAAAATTCAAGGAAGATCAATAAATCTCTGATCAGTATCATCCATAAACAATGAGCACTCCTAACATTATCCAAGCCATGTTCTGGCAAAAATATTGTCAAAGAATCCATAGAGAACCATGAAGCTTTCATTCGCTATGTCATAAATATCAATGTAAACTCATATATGTTCTGAGTCAGTGCAAACTGTAAATGAATACATGTACATGACTAACATTGCCAACATCTTGTCAGATAGGTTCAAACATATTTACCCCCCTCTCACTGACAAAAGGGCCCATTATCATACCTGGAGATTGTGAAAACCCAGAAATCACATATACAATGGTTAAACAGCTCTTTCCAAACCTAAAAACACGGCGTCTATGGGATGACATGGTTTCCCTAGCTGTGTCATATGTGAACTCCAAAACAAACAGACCATGCACCTGAACAGTCTGTTGAGACTCACCCTCTGTACAGGATATGAAACTGTTGAATGGGTTACAGCAACATTTGGCACACGCCACAAGTGTTGGTGCACAACAGACCATGGGAACTATTGTCTTATAAGCCTACTAAGCCTGATCTGCAAGGCCATGGAGTCCATCATGATGGAACTCATAAACAAAGCTATTGGGAGCCTACAAACACCCAACCCTCCCCATTTTGGTTTGGTCAGGGGCAGATCATGGTTCCCAAACCTGCTAGACTGTTTTCAAGGCAGTCACCCAGGACATACATCAATGAAATGAGTTACACACGTCCCACATAGGCCTTGAAAAGCCCTTTTCCAACATCCCAGACACATGTCTTATCCACAAAATCAACAACCTGTGCATAAATATGTATGTCATCTGATGGATTGCCAACTGGAGCACGGATTGCCAACTGGAGCACAGATAGATCCCACAAGGTAAGAATTGTGGTCTCCTGTTCAAGCTGGTAACAACTGCTGTCCCCCATGGCTCAGTGCTGGGACCCCTCCTGTCTCGTGTATACTTTTCAGAAATACAGTCAAACACACGAGGGTTATGTTTAGCAAAGTTTGTGGATGACTGCAAAAAAGTTGTCGTAATCGATGTTTGGGACAACAGAGACATCCTTTAAAAAGGTCTCAGTCAGCCAGATGTGATGTCAAAATTATGGCCTCGAGCTACAGTCATACAAATACCACATAGGTGCCAACACCCTAAATATGGAGGTGATAATAAGGGATCTATGGACACGTGGATAGTCATCTCTACTTCCAGAAAGACATTCACAAAGTGGTTAGAAAATCATGCTATGTGTTTCCACAAACTGCCAAGGTCTTTGCATGTAGGTCAAAGGAGGTTCCCTCCACTCATCAGTCATCAGACCTGTCAGAGAGTACCACAATGCACTTGCGATGAATCTGACTAGGTACCTTCAGCAGCTGAAAAGACCACTGAAGTACCTCAACAAGAGGATTACTGGCCTCAAACAGTTGCCCCATGCAACAAGACTGAATTTAACTCAATCTGTACTCTGTTGCATACTGCCCAACAGACAGGTCCATGTCCAATGCAGAACTGATGTACATGTGCTATATGAAGTAAACCCAAGCTCACTGTACCACATGCTCTAGGGATGTCATCATCACAACATTAAATAGAACATGTTGGAGGGATACATTACTTTACTAACTCACAGACTTCCCTTGCTTTGGAACAGGCTCCCAACCGACATTAAGCCGAGACCCTCACTGACACTCTTCCAGAGGAGCCTTGATGAGTGTATGTGAAACTGAACTGTCACACCATGGATCACTTCATCAGCTCTACTACACAGAGGCCTAGGGAACTAACTCCATGGGTGGTGATAGCTGCATACTCTGGGCATACTAATATATGCCTTTAGGCAGATAGCCTATTACCTACCTATAGATATATATATATATATATATATATATATATATATATATATATATATGTAGGGGGAACACAGTATAATAAGCCAAAGATGGATGGGCAGAGATGTGTGTAAGAGGGTGACCATGACAGGGAGCCATCCAGGACTGTCCCACCCAGCACACATCCCAATGACACGAAAGACATGAGGTGCACATCTCTCCCACTGCACATAACAGCCACCAGTATCTGTAAGCATTACAGTGTATGTGGTCCATGTGCCTGCTGTACAACATGACTGTACAATGAAGTACACATCTACTATCTGTAGACATGTACCTGTCACATAGGTTCATAGGTATGTAGTAGACTATCTCCACAAAGGCATACATCAGCCTACGCAAGTTATGCAGCTTTCACCACACCATTGGGTAGTCTCCCAAGGCCTGTTTCTAATAGTTAGTACCCCAAGCCCCTTTCTAGTGGGGCTGCTGATGTGATGCCTGGCATGAATTGTCTGTTTCCCATCTACTCATCAAGGTTCCAATTGAAGAGTGTCAGCGAGGGGTTCTGTCTGATGTACATTGGGACTCTGTTCCACAGTAAGGCAAGTGTCTGGGATGGTATTCTATCCCACCAGCATGTTGTATTCATCATTGTGATGAGGTTCATATCCCTGGAATATGTAGGGCGACTCAATGTTGTTATCTGTAGATAGAGCATGTTCAACAGTTATGTGCTGGACATGGCTATGTATGTTAGGCAGAGTGTGCCTCTGAGTAGGCAACGAAGAACAGATTTAGTTTTACTAGTTGTGTTGCATAACACAACTGTTTGAGGCCAGTAATCCTCTTGGTGAGGTACCTATGTGGTCTCTACAGCTGCTGGATATGCTAAGTCGAGTACATCCAAAATGGTGCACTCTAGTCAATGATGGGTCTGAGGACATAAGAGGAGAGTGCCAACACTGCCTCTTTGGATCCTGATGCAAACCCTTTGTTGATTAGGTGGGCCACATAGGATCTCCCAATCACTTTGGCAACATGGTTGTCAAAGGAAAGATGACTATCTACTTGTGTCCTCAGATCCCTAATCACCTTGTCATTTTTAAGGGGGTAACACCTATGTGGTAGTTTGTGGGTATTTTGTTTTCAACAATAAGGATCACTATGCATTCCTCCACAGTGAGCTTGAGGCCATGATTCTGACACCACACATCTGTCTCATAGAGTCCCTTCTGGAGAGTATGTCTGTCGTTCGGAAAATCTGTTATGGCAAACACTTTACAGTTCCCAGCAAACTTAGTCAACCACAACCCTCCTGTGTTGGCATGTACATTTGAGAAGTCTATACCAAACAGGAGGGACCCCAGAACTGAACCCTGGGGGACACCAGTCGTTACCGGTGTAGAGTCTGACATGTAGCCAGCAACTCTTGATGTGTGGGATCTATCTGTGAGCCAGTTTGCAATCCATCTTGTGATGTATGGATTCATGGCCAGGTTGGTGAGTTAATCTATGATACCTGACTGGGGAATGGTGTCAAAGGCCTTAGCGAGGTACATGTAGGCTGTGTTGAGCTCATTTCAATCATCTGTAACCTGGGTAACTGTCAAAGAAATCCTCCCAGTTCAGGAGGCGTGGTCTGCATTTGACAAAGCCAAATTGGGTGTGCTCAACTGTGTGAAGGTTCCCATTCTCTGTATTGTTGACTTCCATTATGATTGGCTCCATTGCCTTGCAGAACACACTCGTCAGGTTCATAGAGCATGAATGCCAAGGGGTTTTTGTAGCCCCACCCCTGTGGAATGGGAAGAATGTTGCTGTGCAACATTCTATGGGTACATATCCTGTAGAGAGGATGTAGAGAGAGGTGTAGGTATCCTTGATGAATATGGATACATCCCCGTCCTATGTGTTATGATCCAGGTTCTGATGCCGGAAGGTATGGAATGAGTAGTATCCTGGTAGTGCTGGTGTGCTGTCTGGAGCCTTGAACTAGGTTTCTGTTACTGCACAGATATCAATATCCTCCATAATGAGAAGTGCCTCGAGTGTGTGCATCTGGAGGCTGAGACTTCTGGCAATGAGTAGCATTTAGCTCACTTTGTGGTTATTTGTGTTGGTTATGGGGTTTGGTTTGTCCTGCATGACCGGTATTCCACACCTGAAGTCAGCGCCTCATTGATCCCATCTGACCATAAGCTAATTACCCTACATATCCACATTCTGGACCCACACTCCCATTAAGGAAACCATGTTAAAAAATGTCTCCAAAGCCAACTTCATGCTTCTTAAGACAGAAGTGCTGAACTGCAGGACACCCATGCAGATGGACAATACAGTTACGACTACTGAAGCGTTCACAATTGCACTTTATAAGCACTTACATGACTGTATGCATCGTGCTATCCCAAACAGAACCAAGACGCTATCCTCCAAGAAAAGGAAGCCAATCTAGTGTTCCCCTGCCATAAACAAATTTCACAACAGAAGGAAGAAAATGTTGCAAAAGAGGGTAAAATCCCATGAGTGGAGGGGCTCCATGGTCAACATCAGTAAGAAGCTGTGATCCCTGATAAAATGTTCCAAAGCTAGTTATGAAAACAAAATCAACACTGATTCTAAAGACAACCACAAAGCATTCTATAGCTATGTCAAGAATCTCAATGGCAACACCCAGATCTGCTCTGAGTTACAGCACAATGGCACTAAATATACAGACCCAACTGATATTGCCAGCATCCTGGCAGATAGGATCAGTGCTAACTTTACCCCCCCTCTCACCCATGAAAGAACACATCTCTATAACGGAAGACTGCAAAGTTGCTGTCATCACGGCTGCACAGGTAAAAAACACTCTCCAAAGCCAGGAACACAGCATCCATGGGACCAGATAACTTCCCAGGCTGTGTTCTACACAAACTACAGAACGAACAGGCACCACATCGACGTACCATGTTCAGTCATAGCCTCACCTCAGGCTTTGTGCCTGCTGAATGGCACACAGTGATGGTTATCCCACTACACAAGGGTGGGGACACCACGGACCCCAGGAACTAGCGTCCCATTAGCCTGGTGAGCCTGCTCTGCAAGGCCATGGAATGTATCATCATATAACTTATAAAAAAAGACATTGGTAATTTCCAAACTCTGGACCACAACCATGTTGGGTTTGTAAAATGCAGATCATGTCTCCTAAACCTGATAGATGTCATTGAAGCAGTCACCAGAACCGTAGAGAAGGGTAAGGTGGTTCACACAGCCTATGTAGATCTTGCCACGGTTTTCCACACCATCCCCCACTCTGGAATTATAGATAAACCCACTAAACTAGGTATAAATTGCTATGTCACAAGATGGGTTGCCAACTGGCTCACTGACAGAACACCCACTGTGAAAGTAGCAGACTCCAAGTACGACTTTGGACCAGTGATAAGTGCAGTACCACAGGGTTCAGTCCTGGGTCCTGTCCTGTTTGGTATCTACCTCCCTGAAGTAAATTTTAACATGGAAGGTCTGTGGCTAATGAAGTTTCCAGATGAATGCAAACTAGGAGCCATAACTGAAACTGCTAAAGATGTGGACATCCTACAAAAGGGCCTCACTGAGACAGATGCCTGGTGTCAAAGCCATGGCCTCAAGCTCAGTGCCAGAAAGCGCATTGTCATCCCCTTTGGTAAAAACTCTGTAGCCATGAACTACAACATAGGCAGTAGTATACTTAACACTGAAAGTGTGATAAAGAGACCTTGGGTCACAGGTGGACAGTGGACACACCTGTGATAATCACATCCCCACAGTAGTCAGGAAATCCTTCTATGTGGCACACCTCATCACAAAAGGTGTCTCATGCAGAATAGAGGAGGACATTGTTCCCCTCTACTCATCACTCACTAGATCCATAATAGAGTACAACGCCCCTTTTGCTATGCACCTCACAAGACATCTACAACAGCTGGAAAGCCAGCAGAAATACCTCACAAAGAGCATTAGCAGCCTGAAATACATGCCATACACAGACTGTCTCAAAATGCTCCAGCTGTACTCTCTCGCATATCGCCTATTCAGAGGTGATCTCTGCCTAACATACAAAGCTATGTCAAACACAGTGCTGTTGGACATGCTCCACATAAAACACTCACAATCCCTCTGATCTTTGGCCCCAAAACCCATAGTGAAATACAAAAGGAAGGGGTGTATCCATTTACCTTATGGATACCCACACCTTCAGGTTAGTGGCACAGCATGAGGCCTTGGAGACCATGCAAAGCTGCTTATCAGATTGTAGCCTTCTACAGATCACCTACCTTGTCTCAGGTACCTCAGTCAGTATTCCTGAGAACAGTGGAAAATATAAAGGTCCTACCAAACACCATTATATGTGGATATTACAACTACCCAAACACTGACTGGGAGAATTACTTGTGTACAACGTCCTTTGCCCAATGCTTCCTAGAGTTTAAAAACTCAAATGCCCTGGAACAGCTGATCACCATGCCCACTAGAGGTGACAACATACTGGACCTGATTATCACCAACATGGGGTACCAGTGTTCCACAACAGAGATAATCCCCTCACTGGTAATATCAGATCATAAAGTAATCGCACTGGACATCCACATCCCGCCCCCCCCCAGTCAAGGAAACCACTGTGAAGAAATTTTCAAAAGCAAACTGCACACTTCTCAAGACCAAAGTGGAAAGTTCCAAATCCCCCTTGCTATAGGATAATGCTGTACAATCTGCAGAGTCATTTACAAGTGCATTCTATGAGCATCTACAGGGATGCATGGATCGAGACATCCCAAATAAAACCAAGACGCACTCCTCCAAAAATAAGAAACCAATCTGGTGGTCGTTACCCATAAATAAGCTATACAACAGAAAGAGGAAACAAACACATTATAGAGCAAACTTGACAAAAGGAAAGGCATCACTGATCATTATTAGGAAGAAACAATGATCGCTCATAAAATAATCCAAGGCCAGTTTCTAAAGACAAATTGCTAAGGAAAGTAAGAATAACAACCACAAAGCCTTCGTTAGCTATACCAAACATTTAGGTGGAAACTCTCAAATATGCTGTCAGCTACTGCAAAATGGCAAAAAATACACTGAACCAACTGACATTGCCCACATCCTGGCGGACAAGTTCAGTGCAACCCCCCCCCCCCCATCACCCCCAAAAGGGCCTGTGTCCATCTCAGAAGAATGCAGAGCCCCAGACTTCATGGACATGCAGGTAAAAACAGCCCTCTCCAAAGCTAAGAACACAGCATCAGTGGGACTGGATGGTGTCCCAGGCTGCGTCTTACACCAGCCCCAAAAGGAACTACACCCTCACCTACATTCACTGTCCAGACTCAACCTTACCACAGGCTATGTACCCAAAGAATGGCATACAGCAACAGTCATCCAGCTCCACAAAGGTGATGCCACAACAGAACCTGGAAACTATTGCCCTATAGGCCTATTCAGCTTGGTCTGCAAAGCTGTGGAGCAAATTATCATGGAACCCATAAACAGAGACATTGGGAACCTCCAGACACTGGACTTTACCCAACTTGGCTTTCTTAAAGGCAGATCCTGCCTCCTAAACCTAGTTGACTTCTTTGAAACAGTTACCAAGGACACAGATGGAGGTGAAAGTAGTCCACACAGCCCACCTGGACCTCACTAAGGCCTTTGACATCATTCCCCACTCTGGCATCGTGGACAAGCTTACCAGCTTGAACATTAACACTTATGTCACAGGATGGATGGCCAACTGGCTCACAGATCAAACACACATGTTCAGAGTTGCAGGTGCCATGTCCAGCTCTAAACCAGTCACAAATGGCATCCCACAGGTCTTGGTCTTGGGACCCTACCTGTTCAGTAGATACTGCTCAGAGGTACAGTCAAGCACGGGAGGAGTATGGCTGAACAAGTTTGCAGATGACTGCTAACTGTGGTCCATAATCGACTCTACGGCTGACACAGACATCCTCCAGAAGGGTCTTACAGAGACAGATACCTGCTGTCAAAACAATGCCCTCAAGCAGAATGCCAAAAAAAATGCATAGTCATCCCCTTTGGATAAAACAAAGTGCACACAAATTACCACATAGGTGGTAATCCAGTATGTGCGGAGAATGTAATTATGGACCTGGGGACCCAGGTAAATAGTAAACTCTCCTTTGATGATCACATTGCCAAAGTGTTTAGAAATTCTTTCTATGTAGCCCACCTAATGTCACCTAATGTAACCCACTTTGTCTAGTCTGATGATGTCACCATCCTACAAATATACCTGTGGAAAGGAGAACTCCCAGTAATGTGTATAGCGCGTCGTGTTAATGCGTACTCCTCTAGTATCATAAAGTAGTTAGGTAGGGGTTTGAGTTTCTGCACTTGCCAACTGTTTGAGAGTGTGTGTGTGTGTGTGTGTGTGTGTGTGTGTGTGTGTGTGTGTGTGTGTGTGTGTCTCCTTGGAGAGGAGCAACCTTTTTGAAGACTACTGAAACACCTTAAAAGTGGTATACTCATCTTTGTCAAGTCTGATGATGTCAGCATCCTACAAATATTCCTGTGGAATGGAGAACTCCCAGTAATGTGTATAGCGCGTCGTGTTAATGCCTACTCCTCTAGTATCATAAAGTAGTTAGGTAGGGGTTTGAATCCTGCACTTGCCAACTGTATGAGAGTGTGTGTGTGCCTCTCCTTGGAGAGGAGCAACCTTTTTGAAGACTACTGAAACACCTTAAAAGTGGTATACTCATCTTTGTCAAGTCTGATGATGTCACCATCCTACAAATATACTTGTGGAAAGGAGAACTCCCAGTAATGTGTATAGCGCATCGTGTTAATGCGTACTGCTCTAGTATCATAAAGTAGTTAAGTAGGGGTTTGAATCCTGCACTTGGTGACTGTTTGTGTGTGTGTGCTCCACATGTGTGACACTGTTGGTCAATGTGATGTGGATTTTGCTTTTACTACTGTATGACATATCACAGTGACAACAGTATGTGCATTACACATGTCAGGTAGCTGTGTGGCAAATACATATACATACATGTGACCTCAATTATTTCATAGGTGGGAACCCTGCTTTCTCCATAAACACATCTGTTATCTTTGCCAGAGTGTGCTGCTGCTTTCCAGACCTTAGTTCACATCTGTATGCTTGTGACAAGCCTAGCCACTGCAGTGATCCATGGCCTACGTCATCCGTTTCACATACACTCATTATGGTTTCTGTTGAATAGTGTGAGTGAGGGTTTATGCCTGAGGTATATTTGAAACCTGTTCAAAAGCAGCAAAGTCTGTCAAAGATGGCTATTTATTATAGGTGTGCAACTACCTTTGTGGATATACATGTAGACCCCTTATTGATTATGTGATCCACAGAGGGATTTCCAAAACCCTTTGGAAATGTGATTATCAAAGGAGAGATGACGTAACACATGGCTCTATGTGTACATTGGTACCTATTCAACATTTTGGGGGCTACTACCTATGTGGTACTCTGGGGATACTATGTTTTGTAAAAGTGGATGACTGTGCTTTATTTGGCTTATAGCTTTACAGCATGGGTTTGACACCAGGTATCTGTCTGTATGATACCTTTTTGGAGGATGTGCGTGTTATCTGGAGAATGCATTATAGCCCAAAGTATGCATTGCCAAACATGGCCAGACATATCCCTACTGTGTTTGCTTGTACCTAAGAAAGCTATATGCCAAACAGGAGTGGTGCCAGGGCTGAGTACAGGTGAATACCACTGGTTACTGGCATAGAATAGTACTTGAAGGCTGCAAATGTTAGTGTGTGTCCTACATCTGTGTGTCAGTTGTCAAGACATCATCTAACAATTGTTTATGGTCAGGCTGTTGAGGTTATGTATACTACCAGAATGCAAACCAATGGCAGATAGTAACAGTATCACCCACAGCACAGTGTCAAACCGTGTCATACACACACATGTGTACTCAAGTTCCAAAATGTGTGTAGTACAATGCATACTGGCCACCAATAGAAACTGTGGAGTGTTAGCACTGTCTAATACAAGGCATGTCACCCTGCCCATGTGTCCAATATGCACATACAGGCAGACAGTGTACCTCAACCATGTTCACAAATGTACACCTGCAAATCTGTGCTGTACACATCCCACACTTACTGCCCACTCTCTAACACATGCTGACAAAACTACACACATCAGCCAAGTGGCATATGGGCAGACAATACACAATTGGAATAAACACTGGTGTAAACAATACTACATTGATAATTATAGCTTTAATGCATCATGCCTGCTCAGCTACACCTTCAAGGATATCATTACACTTTACTGCTGACAACATGCTAACATTGCTATTCTGTTATAAAGTCACCCTGTGCATCAGCACCATGTTAGCCTGTTCCTGCATCAATGTTACAGATGACAGGAGATGGCACAGGTTTCCTCATATGCACAGGGTGTGTTGTTGGTTTGCCAGAGGCCTACATTGAGCCATACAATTGACGTGTGTGAGTGTGTGTGTGTGTGAGGGCCAGGAGTACTGTTATTGGCCAATGTGGATGTAATGTGTGCGGGTATGTGTTTGCCCTTGGTGTCTGGTTTATGTGTGTGTGTCTGCATGCACACAGTTCCACCATGTGGCTGCCATATACAGGGATTTGTGGGACAGCTACAGACTGTACCTGGCAGGCTTTACAGATCACCGTCTCTGGCCATGGATACAGGACCTGTGCCTGGCAGGGGTGCTGCAGACAGTGTCAGGTACTAATCCAGACTGGGTGCTATCCTCAGAGGTTGACATGTGTACACTGGATCCAGGTCCCTGCTGGGACTGGCCAGAGCCACGTGCACGTGGTCTTCTAGGACGGTCTATGGACAGCCCACCCCCAACATTGCTGGGGCTGGTACTGGCACTACAGGAGCGGCTATGACTTGATGGACGTCCACGGCGACTGCCAGCTGATGATGTTGCTGGCATACGTTCACGTCCATGTCTCAACTGTCCCGCACTGTCCTGACACATGGACATGACATTGTGGAGGACATCTAATGTCTCACCCCAATGTCTATCAATGACCTCAGTGTAATTACGGATGGCACCTGCTAAGTCACGGATGCTGTCATTTAAAGAGGTGTTATGAGCCCTCTGTACCCTTAGTCCCTGTCTGGTTTACCGCTCCATGCGTGCCTGTGCCTCCATGACAGCCTGGAACATGCGTGTGGTTGTAAGAGTTGTGGCACGTCTGCCAGGGGCATGATGACCAGCAGTGCTCTGACGAGAACTCCTGGACATCTGCCTATGTGGTACTGTTCCAGACATCTGGATGTGGCTGCTGTGTTCTGATGCATGTGCCATAGATACCACACTGTCCTGGCCATTGCCGACTGTACACTGTCCCTTTGCTAAGGGCATTGGTGATGACGGATGTACAGGCAATATGACTGTGTGCATGGATGGGGTGGAGACTTGTGTACTGTCAATTGGTGGCCCAACAACAGACCCTGACAAACATGCCTGTGCTTCAACACACCTATCCTCATTATCACTATTTGTGTCAGTGACATCAGGTTCCCTGCTGCACTGAGCCAGCCCAACCTCAGCACCTATGAGAGTAAAACAGGAAACACACTTTAAGACCTGTACATGATGTCAGAACACATGAACACATGCACACAAATACACTCCTCACTAAAGCAGACACACACACACACACACACACACACACACACACACACACACACACACACACACCATCGACTTAAGAACAAACTCAATAGCAGTTGATAGTGGGGTACAGTATCACAAGCCAAACAGTCATATCACACATGTCAGCATGCAGGACATGTGTTGCTCAACAGCATGCATTGTGAGTGTAGACAGTCCTTGTTACTAACAGTATACATGGCTTTGCTGCATGTGTTTTGTTGTTCGGTGATTGGCCTCCCCCTGGAACGCAATGTATACATGGACACAACATTGCTGTGCAAGTATTAAAAACTCTTTAATGTACTGTGCACCATCACTCACAGGTATACATTCCATGGCTGGATGTGTATCTGTGTGTCACATAGATATCCAATTCTGATTAGAGCCTGTGTGTCTTTAGCAAATAATTGTGGACACAGTTTTAGCTCATGCATGGTGCGTATACACACAAGATCAGTGGTGCATGTATAACTGATGGAATACCATTGGTCCACATAGCCAGTGTACAGTAGTTATGGTGAGTGTAGATCATATTGTGGACATGCCAGTGTCATCCATGACATGGCATGCTAAAACACAACTGCATATTTAAACATCACACATACCCAATGTGTGTCATATGACCTAGCCACTCAATAGCATTATAAGACGTATATGTGTCAAGTTGTGCAAATGGTGATTGGTATGCATATTGTTTATAGGTGCATATGTTTGCACACACACAACATTGAGGTGTATAGCAATGAAAGCTATGTGTAGTACTGTGGTTACAATAACTGGATGGGGTGTAGTACGATAAGCCATCATCATGAAGCATCATGTAGTCATTCAAGGCTACAAATATGTCCAGCAACTATCATGCTGTACGAGAACTGCACTACCATGGCTACATTCACCATTTCACAGCCAGTTGTTACATGGGTTTGTAAGAAAGCCAATAAGGAGCATTGCCTAACATGAATGTGCTGTGTGTTGCAGAGTGTTTCATTGCCCCATGATAGGCCGCTACCCCTCAGGTATATTATGTGTGCTGTGTGGATGACATTTGGGATACTGGAGTGTGACTTTACAGAGGGTTTGTGAATACTGCATGTGTAGCATGTTAACATGTTCTGTGTATGACATAGTTGTGTATGTTGTGTGCATGCGTATCAACTCTGCCTATCCAATGGTCACTACAGTGTAGCCACATTTGTGTGAGATGGTCTTTGTATTGCATATGTTTGAGGCAGCTAATCACATTACTGAGATGTGGGTAGTCTCGCAGCAAACATGCACAGCATGCATTATGCGTAGGTGTGTTACATGTGTACATGGCCTACACCTTAACTATGACATGCACTTTTTATTTGCAATAATAAATGTAGAACACACTCACCAGCATGTGTCCGCCGCCTTGCTGTCACACCAGAGGGACCTACGTGGATATGAGACAGTTTGTCAGTGGCGACAACTGTGGCATTGCTACTGTGGGTTTGCAGTCTTACAGTAGTACAACAGTTTACATTCACAGGCCTACAGATTATGTTCCAAATGATCAGTATTGCACAACAACAGGCTCCACATCTTCTAACTACACAGTACACATCTCACATATGCATGATCTACCAATGGAGGTAACAGTAGTCTACAGATATACCATGTTATCTGCACGCTCCATGTGTTCTTGCTGGGTGGCTCCAACCTCCATCAAGGTAAATGTCTGCTATTGTTGTTGTTGGGCAGGTGCCACCAGGCTCAGGAGCAGCTCCTCCACTCTGGTGAGGGGGGCTGGATGTTAACCCCACCACCTGTTGCAAGCTGTTGTCTACGGGCATCAGAAGCACGCTGCTGGACATGTCTAAGTAAATCACTGCAGTGATGGCGTACCTGCTCATATGTCTGGTTATGCATGCCTATGTCAGTTACCCTCTGGACAACATCTTGCCACAGTGCAGCATGCTCATGCTGGTCTCGGCTGGTTCTCGAGAATAGTAAGCTGTAGTGCTGAATCAGACAGCTGGTAATAATGTCATCCTCACTACTAGCACTGCTGTAGCTAGGATTATGATGGTCGGCCATGATCCCTGGAAGACAAAGAAAAAATATGTCTGAGCAAGTCATACGGCACACTTAACATTATACAGTACAGATATCACTGAACTGCCATATATAGCAACCTACTAGCTGACTGAGATTAAACACTTTCAATATCACTTATCAGTGCTCGCCCCACAACTGCTTGAAAGTGCCTGGCATGCTCTATATAGTAAACCATGTTCTGCACAGCAACAAAATAAAATCACTATATAAGACTATACAACAGTATGTGTCACACTGTATGCGACACAATGCACCACCTAGCCACAGAAGTTATAGATCAAACGAATGCATAAAGAATTTTGTCATCCATCGCAATGTTTGTGAAGTCCAGTTACAGTAGTACCATTATACCACAGAACTTGCTGATGGCAAACCCGTGGCCAAAATTTGTGCACAATTGTGAATATGGGTGGCATACTTCTGTAGTAAACTATAAATGTTGCTAGATACGCAGTTATATCTTGTAACACACATATGACAGAGGACATGTTACAGGCATACCCACACACACATCAGACATAATTAGAAGACACAAAGGTATGGCAACCCAGATAAGCTTTACCTGTGTACCATACAGTGCTGTGTGTCAGTACTAACAAAACCTTAAGCCTGAGGAATTTAATCTGTGAGGACTACAGGGTCCACACAAAACAGTTGTTCCAAGCAATGTGGACATACACCATACTTTGCTGTTTAGGCCTACAGCTTCAAGTAGTACTACAGTTCATACAGGATTTGGATTCAACATCAGTACCAATCAATAAGCATACATGTAGTGCTTTAGCCTCCAATGACACACCCTAGTTAACACCAAGGGACTACATCAGATTGTATGCCTTAATGCTTTAACTGCCTAATAACAGCATACACAGCTTTTGCTGGGATCAAAGCAAGGACACATAATACCATGACAGAAACAGTTTCCCACTAAGCTATCCCACAAATACACATCTTTGACACATTCACCAACACATTGACCATCACTCAGTCAACTTTACATAGAATCTATTGCAACAAGTAGAGGTGGGTGTGTATGACTATATATGACTTTCTCTCTATACACACACACACACACACATATATATATATATATATATATATATATATATATATATATATATACACACGTACATACATACATATATACACATACATATACACATCCATTGGTGTACATATACATATAGGCACATATACAGTCCACCTTTCATGGTGGGAATATCAATTATACAAAGGATGTGAGGTATACAGTAATGTAATAATATCGCACAGTCTTGTGAGAAATACATTGAAAGTGTTCTCAGCCCAGGTAGCTTTATCAGGCCTCACTGGCTGCAACATTGCAAACTGAACAAAACACACACAGTGTTTAACCACCATATGTCATATACCAGCACTGTATGCTGTCTTGTTTGTCACACACTAAAACCTACATACAAATATGCACATAACAACCTTCACCAACATATGTCCACCCTTCACAAACAGTTGCAATATGCCCCTTGCTCTATGCACATATACAGATGTTAATATATTGACACATATATATCTCTCCATATGTGTGTGCCATACACACACAAGGTCCACACTGTTGTAAGTCCCTGGACCTCACAGCTGAACTGTTGGGCCTTGCTGCAACATGAACAGGTGTCACATGTGAACACACAGTAACATTAGAGGGGGTATATATAGCTACAGTTAGTTGCCAGTGCTAAGCTAAACTTTAATATGACTATCATGCATGTGTTACTCTGTCACAACCATGTTTATATAAATGTTTGTGCTAATCCCCCAAACAGCCATTGTCCACACTACTGTACAGAACACAGATAACATGGATCAGATGTTTGACATTTAATGCTGAGCTACATATTTCACAGTTATGTCCCACTGCACACAGCTATACACTGAATTGTCAATGGCAGTAGTTAAGCAGGACATCTGTGCATAGATACGTACTGTTGCCACATTTGAATGGTTCACATTATGTAGAGTATTCTTCAAAAACATCTACTACATGCCAGTAAATACATATCTGTTACATACCTTTCCTTTGTATGAGTTGGTATTATTTATTTTCCGTTTTCCTTTTGCTTTTCATTGTCTCTCTCTCTCTCTCTCTCTCTCTGTCTCTGCAATAGAGTGATTGAGTTTGTGGGCAGTAATTACAGCCTGCTTTTATAGGTATTTGCACATGTGCATGTGATGGCCTCTGCACCAATTGGTGGTTACCATTTGCTAACTGCATGCAGCCTGCTGTGTGGTAATTGCAGTAATCACTGTCATAGCAACCCATTGCTATAAATTGCTAACTCAGGTAGGCATAGCCCTTTTAGCTTTCCAAAATGGGGATCATGCTTGTTTGCTGTGGACATCGTTGTTTGTCAGAAGGTTGGTATAGTTCTTATATCTGAAGCCAGGGGTGTAGCCAGTGATTTGAATGTTGTACTCAGACGTGAATGTTTGCTGCTTCCAGTACACACTTGTCAGTGTAGAATTGTACTCAAGATACATGGGAGTATGTACTTTCTTTTCTAATTATACAATTAACTGCCATACAAAAGTAGTTATTGAGATGTATTCTTTTGGCACATGAACTGTTTGTGAACTGCTATACTCTGAATATTAATTTACTCACATCTGAACAGTTTGTGCTTTTTTAGTGTTGACATTAGCACAGGCAGCTCAAGAAAACTGGACACATTTCAGTACTGAGTATGCCTACCTACATCCTTGGTAGACCCTGAACACACAGGTATATTGTACATTTGGGTAGGGGTGCAGAAGTACATAGAGCATTATGTGTTATTGTGTGAATTTTATCTTGCTGGACTTAAAGGGTTGCTGTGTACCTGTTAGTTTATCAAGGCAAGTAGTCTGTCTGTGTAGCTCCCAACTGTGGACCTATCCAGATGGTAGCCAGAGGTTAGCCTGTTATTCTTTGTTTGTGCACCACACCGGTCTTCTCAGCACTGGAACAATGGCATTGTCACAGTTGGTTGCTAACAGTAAATGGCTACATCCTTTGGTATGTCAGTGGTGTACTCCTACATAAGGGTATGCTTCTGGAACTCCTTCCAAAGCACAGTGTGTAACAGCAGAAAAGCTGATATGCCTGTGTGTTTCTGCCTCTGCCAAGCCTCTCAAACACAGGTACATATTTGAACAGACTCAGGGAAAAGTAGGTAAAAGTGAGGTACACGTTTAAAATATTAGAGACATTAAGTTGAGACTTTGAGAGAACCAGAGCATATGGATTAATACACCTTTTCTGAAGTACAAGCAGTGTCTAACTCTTACTTATTGTCATTATTCATTAAGTGCAACTCCCCACCTTTCTGCCTAACGTCAGTATTTTCAGAGGGATTCAGAGGGACACAGCTAAAATTTGTTTCAAAATCAGGGACATCCCTAAAAATTAGTCACAGTTGAGAAGTATGGCCTCTGCCCTAATCAGATATGCCATTGTTTGTCCTGCTATGATACTGTGTGAGGGTTGTAAATTGCTACTTTAACATTATTTCCTGCTGGAATGGCTGTTTCTCTTATCACAGTCATGTAATGCAATTCCATAACAACTGCTGGTAAAGATCCACAGAACAAGATTTGTGTTATGGCATTCCTATTTTTCCTTTACATTCACTCATTTTGATGCATGATATATTTATTTCAGCACCAACTTGTATGTCTACCATGGCTTAGTGGTATTTCATGCAGTCTAGTGTGTACAAGGTCCGAGGTTCGAGACTGACAGAGGTGTTTTATTTTGCTGCTGAGCAGAACAAGGGCCCTGACATACAGAGTGACTAAGGCACTTTTAAGCAGGTTTGCATGGGTTTGCGCAATGCTTAGCTAAGCGGACATTTGCGCAAACCTGCTAACTACTGCTTAATGGTGCTTACTCCTGCTAACCCCCGCACTCATTTCTTTGAAAGAAAAAGAAAATGGGGAGATAGGAAAGTGGTGAAAAAGGGGCACAAAGAGGGAAAGACAGTAGGGAAAACAGCTCGGGATGTGCAGGACGGTGTAGGGAAGGTCCATAGCTGCCCATTTCTTTAACAGCAACAGCTGTGCATATGCAATAAATTTGGAGGGAAATATGAAACCTTCATCCCCTGTGAGAGGGGTGAGGACAACAAAGTATGTTGCACTGCCATTTAAATATCAGTTTGTGTGTCCAGTGGACATGTGTGCAAAATGGGCAGCTATGTATGGGATGTAATTTTTTTTGGGGAACAGATTGCCCTTTTTTTTTCAGGTGAGAGTTGAATGTGAAGTAGGGGAAGTAGGTATATTTGGGGAGGTAAACAGACAAGACAAACAAGACGTATACAGGGGCGGAATATGACACATGGTGAGTTAACACCATTGACGGGGAAGGATGTTTGGAAATCGCAAGCCCATGAGCCCACAGATGGCAACAGTGGAACTGAAATCCCCACCCATGGGTAGTCACCACTGCACCTTCACAGCCCAGAGGCTGGCTTTGCTGGGGGCTGCGTAGGAGGGGCAGGCTCACCTGTGAGTTGTGCCACTCGTGCCTGAAGCTGGCGTAGAGGATCAGCGATAGAATGCTCGATCTCCCTACGCACCACAGCCCGGACCGTTCGGAGGGTGATAGGTGGCCCTCCTCCACTCACGCTTGCACGGGGGGGAACGAGCCCCATCCCCTGCAGTGCTTCCACCTGAAGGTGGCACAGGGCCAACGGAGGAGGAGGTCCCAGGCTGGGCACCGGACCTGCTGGTGCCAGGTGCCATCGCCAGCTGAGGTGGGACAGGTGGGTCTGCTGGGACCGGCTTTCCCATACGTTCTATGTTTAGGAGGATTTAATGAAAATATGGGTTAGTAACAGTCAACAGCATTCCCAATTAGTTATAACAGCATGCAGAAGTATTCCCATTAACCCAACACACCAGAGTTCCAACAGTTGAACAGCAAGCATGACACATGCATATGTAGAACAACAGTGGACATTACAACAGCATGCAGGTTTAATTGATGGCAACAGGCCACCAAATATTGTGGTATTTGAACAGGGCACATGCATCGAAATAAATGCAGATATTTATAAACCAATAGGACATATGTCCCAACAAATGTTTTGAGATTAGACATACCCATTGAGGTGTGGAATTGCATTTTTTTATGTACAGACAGTAGGGTGGAAAATGATAGCTCCATTAACAACTTATATATCCTTCTAGTTTACAGTACATTCCTATTAACTGCAGTTATGTGTCCCCTACATGTATTATTACACTACCCAATTGTCCTTAAATTGTGAAATGGGTTTTGCTAGATCTTTATATACATGGGCTGTATCTGACATACAAACTGTCCGGGATGCAGATGTTACTGCTACCTATTTTGTGAGTTGCTCAGACACACTACTGCTGAGATGGTACACTGACAGCTCTACTTTCCTATACTTATCTAGGTATGTTTAGGTGAAATTATCAGTTATATGTTAACAGCTCCCTACATTTCTGCCAGCACAATGACATTTCTGGGGAACTGCTACTCATGTGCCAGATTAACCTGTACATGCTGGATATGAACCAACAGTTGAGGACTGTAAATATGCTTAAAAGCTACTGGCACTCCCTTCATCCACTTAATATGGGCCTACCCAACTGTGTGTTAACAGCGCTTAATACAACAATACTATTTCTATAATGCAAGAGTACAACATATCAAAGAAAATGACACAGACACATTCCAGGAATTATACCTTTATTAAAGACTTAAAACTTTTCTAGAGGCTCTCTCATTTATTTTATATAACAGTACATGCAGAATAATTATTAGAGAATTATTATACCTTTATTTATTGTGTTAAAACACTTTTTTCAGGCTCTCTCATTTATTTTACATAACACTACAAGCAGATTAATTACTAACCTGCCTGGTGGCGCAGCCTTAGCATCCTATCTACATAGGCTTGCTGATTTGCAGCACGGACACCTGCAGCTGTGAAGTAAATGAAGTGATATTGAGACATACCTATCCATAGTATACACTAGAATATAAATTCTTACATACTTAATTCCATAGCTACTTACTCAGTAGTGGGGCATTTTCCATCCCATGGGCCTCCTGGATCCACTGGTCCAGTTGATCCGCCTTGCATCTCTTCAGGTATGCGTGGTGGTGTCTGACTTGCTCACCAGTTCGAGGGACACCTGTGGCATTGGTGAGTTCATGAGCTAGACGGTCCCAGGCTTCCACTTTATATTGGGTGCCCTGGTACTGGCCCCACAGGAGTCTATCCTCATGATTATGGACAAGGAGCCATTGACTCCTCAATGCCCCAACGTTGTGCTCGAAAACAAGAGCCTTCTCCAGCACTGGCCATTGCTGCCTGCAGATGGGAGCTATAACCAGTTATGGCAAGTATTCCCACCTATGGAGCTTAAATATGCATCATTTCCTGCACTTATTTGTGATTGGCCAGTTTTGAAAAAACTCAGCTGAAAGCACACCTGCTTAGCAATGGGTAAACTTCCATTGATATGTATGTGTGTGTTGAAAGTGCATGCTTATGAAAAAGCTGTCATGGCTTAGTGGTTCAGTACTGTGATTATGGTGCACAGTATCCCGGTTCGAGGCCTGTCATTGCTTTTTATTTTACTACTGGCCAGTGTGGCTGTGTTTTACTGACTTTGCTCAACTTTGCCTGACGTTGCTCCATGTTGCTCAGGGTTGCTGTACATTGCTCGAAGTTGCGCTGGTTAGCGCAGAGCGCAACTCCGCGCAATTTGCGATAGTTGGTGCGATGTGCGGCTACGCGCAAAACCATTGTGCTAGTTAAAGCAGTGCTCAGCTACGAGCAATTACATTTAAATATGCGTAATACTGGTAAACTTTGCTTAGCAGTGCTTCACATTGCTTAAGATACATTATTTATACATCCATCAGTATGCATAACCATTTCACCTTCTTATATATATATATATATATATATATATATATAAAAAATTTGTTCACTACTACATAAGCCATTTCAATGCTTTTTACTAAAATTTAAATGATAGATGTAGGAATTATTTTTATATACAGATTTCCAACAGAAAATAGAAAGGGGAGTGGTGGGACTCGAACCGGGAATGCCTCCTCTTTGTGGGAAGGCTCTACCACTACACTATCGCTGTTTTTCTTAATTTGCATATAGGTTTCTTATTATCCTCTTCAATGTCTAAACTGCTAACTGTAGCTAAGCAATGGGCAAACCCGCGCAAATACGGGCAGCTATATCGGGAATAATAAAAAAAAAATAAATAAAAGTTTTACCTTTTATAATTGTACAGGGTTTAGAATGTGGGGGAGTGTAGTGTTGGGTATGTACACATTTGAGCGGACTCGCTCATGTAAGTTGACATTTCCCGATTGAGAGACTTGCAGGGGCGTGGATTTTTGGACTGCTCGGCAGTCTTGCACACCCCCTGCACTCGTGCACGCTCCATGTCAGCCTTAGAGTTGAGGCAGCGCGCCCTCATTAATATGCATGGAGCGCTACCGTCTTACTCTTAGACTGGCATTTCCGTCTAAGACTAATCTAGTCTTACACGGAGGATTAGTGAATCCTGGGGGCTGTCTTTTCTAAGATAAATTAATGAAACTGCCTTCACACTGTTCCTACATCAATTTGTGTTTCAGACTGAGGCTGCTTAGGTTGGGTCCTTGGACAGTATTAAAAATGTAATTATGGAGTGCATCTTCGTGCAGGCTACGTAGACAACAATCGTGTTAGAAATTGTTTGTTTAAAAACACGTTCACTGAAAATACTCAAAACACAATCACAAGCACAGGCCTAAACAAAGTAGCTTGCACATAGACAGGACACCCATAACCCAACCCTTGCTTCTAACCACATCGCAGATTCCTGGTCTGATCTTATGGTTGCCAGTATTTACACACCATAGAATGGCATTCAACCAACTTCCCTTCACTTCATTGTCACATTTTACCAAATTAAATTTGATAAAATGGACTTGATTAATTGGTCTTTAGTAGTGTTGTTTCTCAGCCACGCAGCTTCCCATGGGCTACACAGTCCATCAGCCATCTCAAACTGCTAAGCTGTAATGTATTTGCCATGGCAATCTCATTGGCTTTGAAACTAGCCTTATTCCCAGTCTCTACCCTCTACTAGATATGGCATTCATTCATTCATCAGTGCCTACTTTTCAGCATGAGGAGTGGATTTCTGTTTTCTGTTTGACCTTCAGTCCTTGTATGTAATTCAGCCAGTGATGTCCTCTGCAGGAAAAGCATAGCTACATACAATGTATTTTCACAGTAGCTCCCCACTTCTTTTTTTCTACACTCAAAAGGCAGGTGCAGAAATAATTTTGAACAAAAGCACAAATCAGAGACAACTTTTAAATATTGACATTGTTCAGTTAGTTAAGACCAAGGAAATATGTGTTACTATACTCAATCTGAAGAAAACAATGTGTGTAACTGTAGTGGCTGACATTTATTGTCCTGTCAAAAAAAAAAATCACAAACTTTGAGGAATAGAACAAAATTTTAAAGCAAAGGCATTTTGATTTCTACTGTTGTGGAGACATGCGTGAATGGGCGTACCTTCGTTGAAGGTTGTGCGTCAGGGTTGGTAACTCGGCATGTAAAAATCAACTACCAATCATTAGCGGACCTGAGTTCCGCTGTGGCGAGCCCTAACCAGGAAAAGCCGAAAGACAAAGTGTCTGTTTTGAACAAAAAAAGCATAATTGTAGTGACATTATTAAATGCAAAACAAAAAAACTCCACTCCCTACAAACTCTGCTCACCCTAGAGAAGGCCGACATCTGTGCAGTCACTGAGACATGGTCTAAAGCCACAGAGAGCACACTAGCAGTGCAAGGATGTAATGCCTTCCACACCATTAGACGAGGTACTACACAGACAGGAACTAAAAGTGGAGGTGTCTCAATTTACATCAAATATAAATATACCTAAGGTCTGGTCAAACAAGACAGTGCACTTGAGCTTTTTTCCATGTTCAAATCACCATAGGAAAAATCCCATACCACTTCTTTGCAAGATATAGGTCCCCCTCTATGACCCAGGAAACCCATAACATGTTTTTAAACTTATTGGAAAGAGTCACCATCCAACCCAATACCATATTCATGGGCGACTTTAATTACCCCACTGTTAACTGTGAATCATATAAAACACAAAATATACATGCACAGGAATTTGTGGATTTTGTAAACACAAACTCCCTGGACTAGATTGCCAATACACCAACCAGGGATGCAAACATACTGGATATGGCCATAATTAATATGGGAGAGTGCTGCACACCTCCTAGTGTAATGCTTTCTCTGGTATGGTCAGACCACAAAATGGTGGCCCCAGCTAACCCTGGAATATTCAGGAACCACTGTAAGGCTAACTTTCTACTATTAAGTGCTAACCTGGCAAAATTTTAAGCCCTCTAAACCCTGAGAACACTGCTGCCTGTGCAGAACTGTTCACAGACAACCTATACAACCATGTTAATAGCTGCATAGAGGAAGCTGTACCCACCAGGCAAAAGTACAGAACTAACTGAAAAAAAACAAGCCACCCTGGTAGAATCACGACATCAGTAGATAACAGAAGGAAGAAAATCATGACAAAAATTAAGAGATGTAGCACCCAGCAAAATAAAAGTACTCTCATCAAACTAAACAAACAACTCAGAGGACAAATAAAGTCTACCAAAGCTAAAATTTGAGGAAAATTTGGCCTCCCAGGCTGACCATCACAAAGCATTCTTTAGCTATGTCCGCATCCTGAAAGGCAATACACAATTGTGTGCAGAGCTCAATGTTAATGTAACTACTTATATTGAGCCAGAAGTTATAATAAACCTATTGGCCAATAAACCAGCTTTACCCCCCTCTCTCCCCCCTCAACATTCCCTCAGGAAATGCCATCAAATATGACTCCCCCTGCTATCACTAGGAAACAGGTCCTTAATGCTCTCTCTAAGGCCAACAACACTGTATCTATGGACCCAGACAATATGATGCCTTCTAAATAGCACAATACAAGACCTATCAGGCCATCTGGAGTTGCTGTTTAACTGTACCCTCCAAACAGGCTTCATGTCTCATGACTGGAGAATAGCAACAATAAGACCTCTGCATAACGGTTGCCTTCTAAAGACCCTAGAACTTACAGACCCATAAGTCTCACTAGTCCCATATGCAAAGCTATGGAAAGAATTACCATGAAATGAGATCAGTAATGACATAGGAAACCTTCAGAGTCTGGGCCCAACACAGTTTGGCTTCATCAAGGGCAGGTCATGCCAACTCAACCAGTGAGCTTCTTTGAGAAGGTCACCAAAGCAGTGGATGAGGGCAAAACAGTTCACACTGCCTACCTTGACCTGGTCAAAGAATCTGACACAGTACCCCACTGGGGCATTGTTGACAAACTCAGCAGATTAGGTATAAACCCTTATGTCACCTGGTGGATAGCCAGCTGGCTTTCAGACATGACCCAAGAAATTAGAATTGAAGTCCACCTCTACAAAGACACTAGTCACAAGTGGAGTCCCTTGGGTATCAGTCCTGAGACCGCTCTTTTTTAGTATTTACTTATCTGAAATCAAGGCCAATATCAGTGGCCTCTGACTGACTAAATTTGCAGATGTTGTCAATATGATAGTCACTGAGTTAGATGACTCCCCAAAGGACATTATTATGCATTTTTCTGGCACTTAGTTTTAGTCCATATTGTCCAGGAAGGGCGCTGACACAGACAAATAACTGGTATAAACCATGGACTAAAATTAAATGCCAAAAAATACATAATAATGTCCTTTGGGAAGTCATCCACCCCAGTGACTATCATATTGACAACACATCCCTAAGAGTTGACCCAGTAGTCAGGGACTTGGAGACACACACACAGTGATCTAGCCTTTGAACATCACGTGTCTACAGTAGTGAGAAAATCATTCTATGTTGTGCAACTTCTAAACAAATGTATGGCTTCTTGGACCAAGGAAGTCATTATTCCACTGTATTTGGCATTTATCAGACCTATCATGTAGGGCAACTCTTCCTTTGGTATGTACCTAACCAGTCACATCCAATAACTGGAACATCCACAGAGATTCCTCACAAAAAGAATGCAGGGTTTAGGTAACATGTTTTATGCAGACCACCTCAAGGCCCTGTCCCTGTATTCTGCCTCCTACAGGCTATTGATGGGAGATCTATGCCTGGCATACAAGGCATTGTCATACCCCACCCTGATGGACCTCCTGCATGTCCGCAAAACAAAGAAAAACAAAAATAGAAAGATAACTACTAAAGGTTGCTCACACCAAAGTAGTCATTAGAAAAATGCAAATGTGAGCATACCACCAAAGCTAGCCAAGAAATAAATAGTCCAAAAGGTGTTTTTATTCCAAGGATTAGCGCTTTTGCGGAGTTACCGTTTCATCAGATCCAAAACAAGAATGATAAAATCACAAAACACATTCCATATAAAAGGAGAAAAAAGGGAATGCAACCAATCAACAATTTGCATTAATAAAGCAATTAGCAAAGATCACTGCCTCTTAATTAAGGCTGGTCTTAGAGGAATACCGGAGTTTAAGCCTAGAGGCCTGTGTGCCTGTAGAGATATAATCCATTTAACTTCAAGCATTTCCACTTCATTGTTAACATTACCTCTCCTGTTGCTAAGTACTACTAGTTGTAAGACCCTAAAATGAAAAACATTATGTCCTATTGAAGCTGCATGACTAGCTAATGCATTAGTAAGAACCCTATTACAAATATTGCGTAGTTCTCTTAACTGTCGTGTAGTTTTTCCCACGTAAAAACACTTACATGCATAGCAGTTGGCTAAATAAACTAAGCTCTTACTCCTGCTTGTAGTCATAAATTTAGGCGAGAAGACGTCCATTCACTGGATGAGTAAGTTGAACATCTAAGGAAATGGAGGCACAGGCTTTACAGGTACCACAAGGAAAAGTACCCCTGTTTAATACTGACTCTATAGTCTGGCATTTAGGTCCATGACATAATAGCCTGTTAATGTTCATATTGTTCATAAAAACAAAATCTGGACATTCTCCTACAATCCGCCCCACTTTATTGTCAGCTGTCAGAATAGGCCAATTCCTTCTAATAACTTCACAAAATTGCTGCATATTACTTGACAATGTAAACAATACATTGTGCTTATTGATGCATTGTCTAGGATGGTTATATCTGCACACACCTGAGAAATATGGAGCTCCTCTGTTGCCTCTCTGAGTGGCCACTTCAGAGTACATGTTTTCTACTTGTCCCCTCCGGTAACCTCTAGTGAGGAAACCCTCATGTAAGTTACTCATCATCTCATTCATTGTATCTTCATTCGTGCAGAAACAAGATATCCTTATAAATTGCCCCTTGACTATGTTAGAAAAAATATGGGTGGGGTGCATGCTGGATATGTGCAAGACACTGTTCCTCCAGCAGGGTTTCCTGTATAGCTTGGTTTCCAATTTACCTTGTATATTCTTTTAGATGGTAACATTCAGGAAATCAGTAGTAATCATGGAATAATTTACAGTAAACTTCAAAAACATGGATGTAGCTTCTAAGTAGGTAATGAACTCATAAAGTTCATCTACTCCACCCGCCCAGAGCAAAAAAAAAATGATCCACGAACCTCACATAATGTTTGATAAAAGTGCTAAATGGATTATTATTAAAAACATGTCCCTGTTCCCACTGTGCCAACACCAAATTGGCATAGCTGTAGGCACAGGGGGTACCCATGGCCACACTAAGTTTCTGTAAGAAATACTGATTTTCAAACAAGAATACATTATTATTTAAAATCAGATCTAGCAAAGTACATATTACAGTAATCACGTTATGATTGTAGTCACTGTGATGTGATAAAAAAAGCATGATAAGATCAATCCCTTCAGAATTAGGGATCACTGTGAACAAAGTTTTAATATCTAAAGTAACCAACATAACGTTGGTGAAATCTAAATCACTAACTGATTCAAACAAGTTGGAAAGAAAATGTTGAGTGTCTCTAAGAACTGATGGATCCTTCAATAACAATGGCTTTAACTTATCTTCCACAAAAGCAGAGAGTGGCTCTGTTAACCAGTTGCTTCCAGAAACAATTGGGCGCATTGCTGGACAGTGTAGGCTCTTAAGAATTTTCGGCAAACCATGCATTGTAGGGATCAGTGGATGTTCAACCAAAAGATATTCATAAGTGCCAATATCTATGAGACCACACATAAGCAAATCGTATGGATCATTACGTACCACATGACTATGCCTATGTCCCTAGAACTAATGTGCAAATAAGTACTCGAATCATCAAGCATATTATTCATCAGTAACAAATAATCATTTCTCTTTAGGACAACCACTCCCCCTCCTTTGTCAGCAGGTCTAATAGTTATTAAAGTTTCAGTCTGTAGTTGCTGCAATGCGATCATTTCATAATTTTCAAAACAAACAGCACCAGAATTACCCATTCTAAAGATTTAAAGCTTGCCTGTGATTTAAATAAGGCCTGCTGGAGAAACATTTATGTATCCCAGAGACAACCTCTTCTCTGGAAAAGGCTACCCACCCAGGTGAGGCAGAGTTCCTCCCTAACTCAATTTAAGACCCTCAGTAACACTCACTAACACTCTTCAAGAGAAACCTTGATGAGTAGATGGGTAACAGAAATTACACCCCTGGGATCACTTCATTGGCTCTGCTTGACAGAGGCTAAGTTAATTAATCAGTGGTGCAGCAAAATACGACACACTCTGGTTAGGCTTATAAATGCCCTCGGGCAGATAGCCTAGTACCTACCTATCAACCTAAGTGTAACTTGGAGAATTGGATGGAGAAGAGGAAATTCATCCCTGGTTTGGCACCTATATGTCTAATGGACACAGGCAGCCTGTAAATGCTTTATCTCCCAAGCCCTGGTTACACATATCAAGAGTAGGAGAATTTGTCAGAGATTTGAGATGTATGCTTAGACTTAAAAAAGCCTTTGTGGTCATTAGCTTAGTAAACACCTATAACACCTATGAACTAAAAAAAAATGTTATGTGCTCACCATAACATTCCATGTGTGTTGTCCATCTTTGCCTTTATTCTTACCAGGTTGGGTTCTGAGACGATCCTTGGATCCATCTCAGCCTTTATATTCAAGCTCAAAGTCTTCTGCCAGCTCGTGGCTAAACCCTATCCCAGCATGCACTATAACCTTCCCCAGATCTTGTTTGTTCTTATAAAGAGTGAGTCATAGAAAAAAGACCAGGGTCAGTAGAAGAAGGTCAGAGATTCAGGTCCTCCAATTGCATAGACTTGGTCTTTCAGGAATCAGAAGGATAGAAGGGGAAGGAGGGTTGGATGTAAGAATGAAGGTGAAGATGGACAACACACATGGAATGTTATGGTGAGTACAAACTTCTTTATGTGATGTTGTACTATCTCGCCTTCATTCTTACCAGGTTGGGACAGCATCCCTAGCACTTATCATCTTGGGTAGCTCAAGGGAGAATATTCCTCAGAATCATGGACCCAACAGAGGGCCTATTCCTGGAGGCCAAATCAACTTTGTAATGAATGATAAAGGTATATGGTTTTGCCCATTTTGCTGCTGCACAAATGGTATCAATTGGTAATCTAGCAAGAAACGCTGAAGAGGTTGCAGTAGCTCTTGTGGAGTGGGCTTTAACTCTTCCTGGAAGATCCTTATTCTGAGACTTGTAGATAAAAGTTTTGCAATCTGAAAGCCATTTTGAAAGTGTCACCTTGGAGATGGGAGAACCTTTCTTTGAATCTGAAAAGGAAATGAATAGTTGATCAGATTTTCTGAAATTTTTAGTTCTGTGTAAATAAAAATGTAATTGTCTATGCACATCTAGTTGATGCAACATATATACAACCTTATTCTCATAATTTGGGAAGAAAACTCACAGCTCTGTTGTTTGGTTCATATTTGACTCTGATGATATTTTGGGTAAAAAGGAAGGATTTGTTCATAAGGACACCCTGTTCTTAAGGAAAAGTAAGTATGGGGGTTTTATAGACAAGGCTTGCAACTCTGATACTCTTCTAGCCAAGATGATTGCTACTAATAGCATTGTTTTCTAAGTTAAAAATTTGAGTTTGCAAGATGATGCTGGTTCAAAAGGGGGGAATATTAAAAGAGATAAGACAAAATTTAAGTCCCATGGAGTTGGAGGATCTTTCATAGGCAGTCTTAACAACAAAGTACCTCTAAGAAAGGCTTTGCATAGCCTATGACACATAATGTTTAGCCTAATTCACCAAGATGGAAACTGGATATTGCTACTAGCTGAACTCTAATGGTAGCTGCAGCTGCATCCTCACTGAAAAATTTCACTAGGATTTCTAGAATGGAATCAACTGGGGAAGAAAAGGGATAAATGTGGTTATGAGAGGCCCATAAGGAGAATCTTTTCAACTTGCTCTTGTATATCTTTCTTCTTGAAGCCTTATGAGAAGTAATTAGGATGTGCTTTGCTGAAGAAGATAGATTTTTAAACCTAGCTATAGTTGGAATTGGAGCAGCCAAGCTGTCAGTTTGAGGGTCTGAAGGGATGGGTGGAGCATTCTTGACACATGAGTCAGTAGGTCTGGAACCGGGCCCAGAATTCAAGGCTCCTCCCGAAGATGAGGCCACAGGAAGGAGAACCAGATTTGACAAGGCCAGTATGGGGCAACGAGTATCAAGTCCCTTCCCAAGCAATTGGCTTTCTGAAGTACTTTGGGAATTAGCGGGAAAAGAGGAAAAGCATAGAGGAGACCTGAGGGCCAATCGTGAACAAGTGCATCCCTTGGTGACTCCCCCGGAGAGTGGATAAGGGCAAAGTAGCTGCTGCATTTGGCATTCATGGATGCCACAAAAAGGTCATAGCATGGCTGTCCCCATTTGCGAAAAATCTTTTCCCTACTTCTTGTTTCGGAGACCACTCATGATTCATCAGAATTGCTCTGCTGAGTTTGTCCACTATCATGTTGGATTTCCCCGGGATGTGAATTGCAATCAGAAAATGTTGGGAGGAGGTTGCCCACTGTCATACTCTCAGGGCCTCTCAACAAAGGGGGTAAGATCTGGTTCCTCCTTGTTTGTTTCTGTACCACACAACTGACATGTTGTCTGTCTGTATTGCAATAGTTCCCAGCAGAAGAGTCCTGGAATGCTTGCAGTGCTAGAAGCACCACTCTCATCTCTCGGACATTGATGTGCAAGTGAGCCTCGTGATCCTGCTAGGTGCCTTGGACTGTTTTTCTCAGTTAATGCCCCCTCCCTGTCTGAGAGACATCCATGGTCACTGTGGCCAGTGGTTGGGGGAGAACAAATGGTCGACCTAGAGTTACTTGAGTGGAGTAAAGCCACTAACGAAGGTTCTTCTTGCAAGTTTCTGTTAGTAATATCTTGTGAGATATTGTAGGTCTTGCATGGACCACTGAGTGGATAGCAACCACTGTAGAATTCTCATGTGCAAACGTGCTAGTGGGATCAGAATTATTGATGCTGCCATGATTCCTAGGACTTTTAGAACGATACTTACTTGTACTTTCTTCTTTCCTAGAAGGTATGAAACTTGGTGTCTTAGAACTTGAATTCTTTCTGTAGGGAGTCTGGCAACAATGTTTGTTGAGTCTAATTCTGCCCCAATGCAAACCACATTCTGAGAAGGCAGTAAGGCAGATTTTTTGTAGTTTATTGTAATGCCTAGGTGAGAGTAAGGTTGTGTCTTTCACTTGTATTAGTAGATGCCTGGTCATGGCAGTTAGAAGCCAGTCATCTAAGTATGGAAATACCAGGAATCCTAGCTGTCTCAAGTGAGCCACGACTACTGACATACATTTGGTGAACACTCTGGGGGCTGTAGTGAGGCCAAAGGGCAGAGTCCGAAACTAGTAATGATTGGTTCCCAGCCAAAAGTGCTGGTGTCTCCTGGATCTCTTGTCCATTTTTATGTGATAGTACGCATCCTGGAGATTTATAGAGCACATCCAATTGTCTTTTCCAAAGAATGAGAGTATTGACTGCAGTGTCACCATCCGGAACTTGGTCTTTTGTATTAATTTGTTTAGAATGCTGAGATCCACAATTGGTCTCCAGTCCCCTGTTTTCTTTGTCACTAAAAAGAATCTTGAGTAAGTTCTGGATCTTATTTGGTCTGCAGGGAATGCTTGTATGACTCTATTTGTCTAGCAAGTTTTGAATTTCTACAGTTGCTTGTTCCTTTTGACTGGGTGGAACGTCCGGAAACATTTTTATCTTTGGAACAGGAAGGGAAAAGGGTATGATGTAACTGCTGGATATGATGCTTTGTACCCATTTGTCTTTTGTTATTCGTTGCCATGTTTTTGGGTACAAAGATAAGTGGCTTCCAACTGCCTCCAGAGATGGACAGACAGGCTTCCTTTTAGGAATGCTGAAAGGGCTTGCTAAATAAAGAATCTCTGTTGCTCTGATTCTGTGGGCCCCTTCTGCCACATGGTCATTGTCTTCCATTATTACTTCCCTCTCTGCCCCTGGAAGAAGATTCACCATGTGTGTCTTGGAAAGATCTCTGAGATTTTTGGAACCACATTTTACCACTTTTCTGATTTTTGGGATAAGGTCTGGTAGGCATGGAAAAATGGACTCCTACAGCAGACAGAGTCTTTCCTTCCTTTTCACATCTGGTTAGTGTGGCCTTGACTTTGAGCCCAAATAAAGATGAGCCATTGAAAGAGGCATTCACAAAGGAAGATTTAAAGGGCTCCGCAAAGTCACATAAGCGCATCCAAGAATGTCTCCTTAGGGAAATTCCAGAACCCGCTGCTCTACTTGCTCCATCCACTGCATAAGAGATGAGTTTAATGAAGGTGTTGGCAACTGAGTTTAAGGTAGAGAGCTGAGAGCACACTTTGTCTGAGACTCCTTCAGCTACTGAACCTTGGAGAGTATCTCCTAGCTCTTTCAGGAGGTCTCTCTGCAACCTAGTAAAATGAGTAAGGTAATTCAGCGATCTGAGGGAAAAAGTTGCTGAAGAAAAAAATGCACTTTCCATATCTGTCCATTGTCTGAGACTACTTGTTCGGTGGATGGACAGAATATGATATCTCTGAGAGCTCCTTCTTGGTTGCTGCTGCCACAGCCAAAGCATCTACTGGGACTCCCTTGGTCAGAAAAGCCTTGTCTGAAGAGGATGTAATATATTTGTTTGGCCTCCTAGGAACAGATTCCACTGAGTCTGGGGCTCCCACTTCTTTGGTGAAACTATGTCCATAAGTTCATTGAAAGGAGGAGACACCCAAGAAGTAGAAGAGTGAGATCTGAAAGTTGTCAGGTAGACAGACTCCTCAGCTGAAGGGTTGGTGGACTTCCAGCCTCCTTTCTGTTTTTACATTTCAAGGATGTCTCCAAAGGGGACATCATCATCAGGAGATGACTGTGGGGACCCTTTAGCTTCATCGAGGTCTGTATCAGAAGTGATGGACTCCTCTGGGTAGTCTAGATGCTTCCTCTTGCATAGCCTCTTCCGAAGGCCTCCTCAGAGGGGTACCCTGGGGAGGTTTTGGAAGAGTGGGGGGTACCCTGTGGGGCATCCTGAGGCCCAGGATGTCTGCATTCCTGTGACTGCAGGGGTATAGAGGCAGCCACCGGGACCTTTGGGGGAAGAACATCTGGAGATGACAGCGGAGCCATCTGTGGAGACAGCACTCACCTTATAACCTCGAAAGCCCCTCATCCCTGGTCCGAGGAAATCCCTGGATCCGAAGAAACCGAGGAACTCCCTGGAACCAAAGACAACTGGCCCGAGGCTGAGGTAGGAGCAGAGCTCAACTGTGCCGAGGCCCCAAAATGCATAGTCAGATCTGACAACTGTCCGATCCGACTTGCTTCCCCAAACCCGACTGGAGAGCGTTGGCTCTTAGACTCCTGGAGTTCTGATGGAGCCGAGAAAGTCAGAGCCATGGATGGATCTGTAGATCCCGTAGTAGGTCTCGGATCCGAGGGTTCCACTACAAACAGCTCTGGTTCTTCTGACTCCGAAGCCAGGGGTTGGATTGAAGGAGGTATTAGAACATAAGAGATGAATGTGGTAGGATTGGAAACCGTGAGTGTCGGATCCAACTATAATTTAGCCAGTGCCAGAGCCCTCAGCGGCCTCTGTACCACCCGATCCACGTCATCATCAGAAAGACTCCTAGAAGACTGAGTCAAGAGGGTAGGAGACTTGAACCTTTGTAGCATGGGTGATCTGAGAGTGGGGGAGAATGGCTCCAAGGTAGGAGACCGGCTGCGTAATTCGAACTTAATTGGCACCGAGGTAGATGGTGTCAGAGCAGATGTGGATTTCTTGGGTCCGATAAGCTTTGGATCCGGAGAGGATATTTTTGCCAACTTTTTTGATTGTTCTGATAAAGATGAAGAGGAGGATCTCTTCCCATTCATGTCAGACTTGTCAGATTTAGTTGTTGGAGAAGTATCCTTTTTATATAAACCCGGACCTTCTTCTAAATCCTCTGAGAAGGGGATTTTTAATAATGCGCAACAAAAACAAAAAAGAATCACTGTTCCGAAAACCAACCAAACAGTACTAAAACCAGAACAGATCGAAGAAGGCACAAATCCTTAACAGCGCACTATGCTTTAATGAACAACGACTTTTCAGTCCATCAAAAGGGAAAATACATAAAGCGACTCTTCAGTCCACCAGTAAAACGCATCACATTAACGCAATTCAACACACACTGCGTTTTCGTTTTGAAGAACTTCATCAGATGGAGACAAATGCATATCTAAAACACACCCAATTTATACACTTCAAATTAATTAATTAAGACATTTAATTAAGACAAAAAAACAGTCCTCCTATACATTTAAAGGGCTAAAACCTATAATGCATTCAGCAAATAAATAAGGTACATTTTAAAAAATGCATCAAATGCTTAATTCTCTAACTTAAAACAGCAATAATTTAATACTTGAATATTAAAATATCATTAATAAAATAACTATCAGATGTATTCATTAATAAATTAAATAGTACTAAATAATACTAACACCATTCACTGTTCAAACTTCATAAAACTAAATAAGTCATAAATATTGAACATTTCAAACATATAATACCTAATATTGGGATGAACTATTTTCACCTACATATATAGATAGACTAATATTATTTAAAAATCTAAAGCTTTGCTGATCTCAGCTTTAGCACAGGTGCCAAAGAGATGGCATCATTCAGCCCTGGGAATTTATTAGCATCCAAAAAAGTTGCCACAATAATTCTTTATATTCAATTGAAGTTTCCCATGGGTCACCCCTTACATCCTTTTCTACCACTTCCAGTACAAAAAAACTAAATTTTGCTTCATGGCAACTTAATTTGTGTCTGTACAAAGCATTATTGGTACATTTTATTTTAATCTCATAGTAATGCTCATATATTCTATTTTTTAACTTTCTTTCCGATTTTCCTATATAAAATGCATCACAATGGTCACACAACCCTAAATATACAATCCCAGAGGTATCACAATTAGCAAAATGTCTACTCTGTATCAACCTATCCCTACTAGCTATAAAGATGGTATCCTTTGTACAGATATAGGGGCATTGGGAACATCTTCCACATTTGAATGTTCCTATTTTTCCTTCCCTAACTTTTTTCATATCATATTTGCCTTCTAATATGGTCTTTAAACTTTTGCCCCTTCTATATGTACATTTCAAAGGTTCTTCAAAGATACATTTAAGGTCTGAAATCTGTCCAAACCTATTCCATTCTTCTTCCAGAATCTTCTTAATTTTGGGTGCACTACCATTGTAATCCACTACAAAATTACCTGCGCCTTGATAAAAATTCTTATTGAGCTTTGTCTCATTCAAATCTCTTTTCACCCCTAAAATAGGTTTAAATTGATCATGTCTTGCTCCCCTGACCTCCCTCTCTATCATTTCTATGAGGTCATTGGGGTAGCCTCTATCTATAAACATATTATACAAAATAATACACTCATCATCAAAGTCACTCTCTCTAGTTGTCATACGGCTTCCCCTCACATATTGCCCCTTTATTATACCTTTTTTCTGATGGTAGGGGTGTGCACTATTAAATGCCAAATACGAATTAGAGAATGTTTCCTTTCTAAAAATCTTTGAATAAAAGATATCATCACCCTTACCTATCGTGATATCTAAATAATTTAAGAAATTCCTATCCTTTTTATAAGTAAATTTAAAAAATTCAGTGGATTCTGAAATATTTTTAAAAAATTCATCTTGTGGACCAATCCATAAAAAACACATATCGTCCAGAAAGCGCTTATAAAACTTCCAATTGTGAGCATATTTTGAATTAATAATATATTTGTCCTCTCATGCTGATAAAATAATATTAACATATGTGGGGGCACATCTTGCCCCCATCCCTACACCCTGAATTTGCTTAAAAAACTCTCCTTCATAGTGAATAAAATTATTGTTTAGCACTAAATCCATCAATGTTAAAATAAGATAAAAATCATTATTATTGAAACTACCATATTTTATAAGAGCTTCTTCAAACCACATCATCCCTTCATCATGTGGTATAGATGAAAACAAATCCACTATGTCAGTAGTAATAAAAAATAATCTTTTCATCATAAATGTCTTGTGTTATATTTCACAACAAATCCCAGGAATCTTTAACGGTCCCCTGCCCTCCTAATGATAGGGCCTTCAGTTTTACATCTAACCATCTAGCCAAAGGTGCAGTGACTGAGCCCTCTAATGTAACTATGGGTCTCAATGGGGGATTTTCCACAGCTTTATGAACTTTTGGTAACCCAAAAATAGTGGGAACCTTAGGTTTTTCAACATGAAGGAACTTAAAAGTTTCAACATCTATTGAGCCTTCCAAAAGTAAATCATTTAATACCACATATATCTTCCTATTGCCAATATTAATTTCATTAATGGAGGCTCTTACATATTTATCTGAATCACCCAATATTTCCATAATTTTAGCTTCATGTAAAATGTTGTCCATAATAACAGAGCCTCCACCTTTATCTGGTTTCATGACTCATACCGTGGTGTCCTCCCTTATATCCCTTAATATACTGTATTCTTCCTTGGTAAGATTATATGTGACTTTATTCTTTGAAAGCTCAACTAAGTTTGTTCTCCATTAAAACTTCAAAGTTTTTTAATTGTGGGTGTAAGGGTGGATTATACATACTCTTCCTTCTCAATATTACATCATTCTGACTAAAATTATTATGTCCCTGAAATAATAATTCCAAGTTTTTCTTCCTTAAAAATAATTTAAGGTCTATAAGAACTTTACTAATGTCAGCCTTCACATTTGGGACAAATTTAAGACCTTTTGATGGAAGGGAGAAGTGCACTTTGTTTAATTCATAATTACTATAGTTATATATAGTATAGCCTTTATATTTGTTAATACAGCCTTGTGAGATTATAAGATCTGTATTGATAGAATTGCTTAACATATATTCTCCTATCCATTCCACTGCTGGATTTTTTTGTTGTTGTTGCCGTTGTTCTTGCTGCCCCTCACCCCCATATACCCCCCATAATTGTAGTTTTTTTGCTGGTAATTTTTTATTCTCTCCGACCTTCTTAAAGGGGGGTATTCTGTCTGGTCATCCAAATCACCTAACACATCTCCTCTGTGCGGCATATATTCATAATATTAATTCTCTCTCCTATCTGGACCAAAACCATCCTGATTTCTATAAGAAAAATGTCTTGGTTTGGGGTAACTCACTTTATCCTTATATTCTTTAATATCTCTATCTAATTTCCTACTTTTTCTAATATACGCTTTATTTATATTATTTTCAATCTTATGCAGAATTTCATAATACTGTTTCTGACCTTCCTCCACAGAAAATAACAAATCTTCTGTGATTTTCTGATTAATCATTTCAATTTTACTAAATAATGTCTTCATTTCCCTCTCATTTTCTCTTATAATTGCTTTTAAAATTTCAAAACCACAATTATCGAATATATCTAGCAATTCATAATGAAACACACTTCCCTCTTTCACTTTGTTGGGTATTTAAACACTCTCAAGCCCTTAGACACAATTTTTAATCGTAAACATTCTTTTAAGTATGCATTCTCCATTTCAGAATTTTTGTATTTAAAAAGGACATCATCCAGCAATTTAATATTGTAATCATACTTTAACTCATAATCTCCCTCTTGCTGTGAGGGCATTGTATAGTCTTTAAAACAGTATTGTTTTTGTAAAATACTTTTAAAGTCCGTTTTAAATCTCTCACCAGTCTGTTTATGTCCATCCAAAATATTATCTTCATCATTATTAATTCCAACACTCGCAGCATTATCAGTCCTAAAAATCGATGGGACACCCGGGCTGGTATCTCCAGTCACAATAGTTGTATGAGCTTTAGAAATCTTACTACGTACTGCTACCAAGGGTGCTCCTTTTGCGCCATTATCGCGTTTAGGTTTAGATAACATTTCCTGATTTCCCGGAACCCCAGGAGATGATGTCAGCAAAGGCTGACTCGCTGGCGTCAATAATTCAATAAGCTGCGATAGTTGTTGGGATAACATGTCAATCCTTTCAAGTTCCCCGCCCCCCCCGCTGGGGAGCTAGCTTAGAATCTGTAGCCTCTTCTGATGTATATCCACCGTTACACCCACAATTAAAAAACTTTGAAGTTTTAATGGAGAACAAACTTAGAGTTGAGCTTTCAAAGAATAAAATCACATATAATCTTACCAAGGAAGAATACAGTTTATTAAGGGATATAACGGAGGACACCACGGTAAGAGTCATGAAACCAGATAAAGGTGGAGACTCTGTTATTATGGACATTTTATATGAAGCGAAAATTATGGAAATATTGGGTGATTCAGATAAATATGTAAGAGCCTCCTTTAATGAAATTAATATTGGCAATAGGAAGATATATGTGGTATTAAATTATTTACTTTTGGAAGGCTCAATAGATGTTGAAACTTTTAAGTTCCTTCATGTTGAAAAACCTAAGGTTCCCACTATTTTTGGGGTACCAAAAGTTCATAAAGCTGTGGAAAATCCCCCATTGAGACCCATAGTTACATCAGAGGGCTCAGTCACTGCACCTTTGGCTAGATGGTTAGATGTAAAACTGAAGGCCCTATCATTAGGAGGGCAGGGGACCGTTAAAGATTCCTGGGATTTGTTGCGAAATATAACACAAGACATTTATGATGAAAAGATTATTTTTATTACTATTGACATAGTGGATTTGTTTTCATCTATACCACACGATGAAGGGATGATGTGGTTTGAAGAAGCTCTTATAAAATATGGTAGTTTCAATAATAATGATTTTTATCTTATTTTAACATTGATGGATTTAGTGCTAAACAATAATTTTATTCACTATGAAGGAGAGTTCTTTAAGCAAATTCAGGGTGTAGGGATGGGGGCAAGATGTGCCCCCACATATGTTAATATTATTTTATCAGCCTGGGAGGACAAATATATTATTAA
This sequence comes from Protopterus annectens, assembly GCF_019279795.1. Classification (NCBI taxonomy): domain Eukaryota; kingdom Metazoa; phylum Chordata; order Ceratodontiformes; family Protopteridae; genus Protopterus; species Protopterus annectens. Next base: position 1,348,076,100 of record NC_056735.1, on the reverse strand, counting down.
TTCAAAATATGCTCATAATTGGAAGTTTTATAAGCGCTTTCTGGACGATATGTGTTTTTTATGGATTGGTACAGAAGATACATTTTTAGAATTTTTTAAATATATTTCAGAATCCACTGAATTTTTAAAATTTACTTATAAAAAGGATAGGAATTTCTTAAATTATTTAGATATCACGATAGGTAAGGGTGATGATATATTTTATTCAAAGATTTTTAGAAAGGAAACATTCTCTAATTCGTATTTGGCATTTAATAGTGCAGACCCCTACCATCAGAAAAAAGGTATAATAAAGGGGCAATATGTGAGAGGAAGCCGTATGACAACTAGCGAGAGTGACTTTGATGATGAGTGTATTATTTTGTATAATATGTTTATAGATAGAGGCTACCCCAATGTCCTCATAGAAATGATAGAGAGGGAGGTCAGGGGAGCAAGACATGATAAATTTAAACCTATTTTAGGGGTGAAAAGAGATTTGAATGAGACAAAGCTCAATAAGAATTTTTATGAAGGCGAAGGGATTTTTGTAGTGGATTACAATGGTAGTGCACCCAAAATTAAGAAGATTCTAGAAGAAGAATGGAATAGGCTTGGACAGATTTCAGACCTTAAATGCATCTTTGAAGAACCTTTGAAATGTACAAATAGAAGGGGCAAAAGTTTAAAGACCATATTAGAAGGCAAATATGATATGAAAAAAGTTAGGGAAGGAAAAATAGGAACATTCAAATGTGGAAGATGTTCCCAATGCCCCTATATCTGTACAAAGGATACCATCTTTATAGCTAGTAGGGATGGTTTGATACAGAGTAGACATTTTGCTAATTGTGATACCTCCAGGATTGTATATTTAGGGTTGTGTGACCATTGTGATGCATTTTATATAGGAAAATCGGAAAGAAAGTTAAAAAATAGAATATATGAGCATTACTATGAGATTAAAATAAAATGTACCAATAATGCTTTGTACAGACACAAATTAAGTTGCCATGAAGCAAAATTTAGTTTTTTTGTACTGGAAGTGGTGGAAAAGGATGTAAGGGGTGACCCATGGGAAACTTCATTTGAATATAAAGAATTATTGTGGCAACTTTATTTGGATGCTAATAAATTCCCAGGGCTAAATGATGCCATCTCTTTGGCACCTGTGCTAAAGCTTGAGATCAGCAAAGCTTTAGATTTTTAAATAATATTAGTCTATCTATATATGTAGGTGAAAATAGTTCATCCCAATATTAGGTATTATATGTTTGAAATGTTCACTATTTATGACTTATTTAGTTTTATGAAGTTTGAACAGTGGATGGTGTTAGTATTATTTAGTACTATTTAATTTATTAATGAATACATCTGATAGTTATTTTATTAATGATATTTTAATATTCAAGTATTAAATTATTGCTGTTTTAAGTTAGAGAATTAAGCATTTGATGAGTTTTTTAAAATGTACCTTATTTATTTGCTGAATGCATTATAGGTTTTAGCCCTTTAAATGTATAGGAGGACTGTTTTTTTGTCTTAATTAAATGTCTTAATTAATTTGAAGTGTATAAATTGGGTGAGTTTTAGGTATGCATTTGTCTCCATCTGATGAAGTTCTTCGAAACGAAAACGCAGTGTGTGTTGAATTGCGTTAATGTGATGTGTTTTACTGGTGGACTGAAGAGTCGCTTTATGTATTTTCCCTTTTGATGGACTGAAAAGTCGTTGTTCATTAAAGCATTGTGTGCTGTTAAGGATTTGTGCCTTCTTCAATCTGTTCGGATTTTTAATAATCCTTTTAATATCAATGTGTTTTTCCTCTCCAGGAGCACTCTTTGATTGAAAGCATGACAAATTTAGCAAGACTCCTGGAGATGGACAACCCCAGACAGTAGACACAAAGAGTGTGTCTTTCACTTAAGGGCATCTTTTTACCACAAGCTTCACATTTTTTGAAGCCTAAAGGGTTTGAATCTTTCCTAGATATCTTAAATAGCAAAAAACAAGGAAGTAACAAGTCAGAACAGAATATAATATAGCTTTTTTTTTTTTAAAACTAGACCCTATAAACTAAAAAGGGTCAAATTATACAAAGAAGAGAGAGAAATAAGAGGGAGGCACAGCCCTCTAACTTAGACGGGCTATGCCTGAGAGAGAGAGAAAATAAAAGGATAAGGAAAGCCCTCTAACTTAAACGTGCTAAGAGTAAAACAATTCTCTAACTAAAACTAACTGTTTTTAAAGCGTTAGGAAGGGATAACAAGGCTAAAATGGAAACGATGGCCAACAGCCAAAAACACAGCCACAAAAAATGGAAAAGGATCACACACTGGGCAATAATCTCAAAAAGTTAAATAACCAGCCAAAAAATTAACTTTCCTAAAGTTGGAACAACCATAAAGGAAATACTTAGCCAGAGTTAGCAGAACGAGCACCCGAGCTTGTTTAGTGGCAACCGAGATCTGAGGAAGGTTATAGTGCATGCTGGTATAGGGTATAGCCACGAGCTGGCAGAAGACCTCGAGCGTGACTATAAAGGTCGAGACAGATCCGAGGATCGGATCTGAACCCAATCTGGTAAGAATGAAGGCGAGATAGGACAACATCACGTCTATATTTTTGTAGCTTTGTTTTTGTTTGTGCTGAAGCAACTTTATAAGGAAGAAATGTCATTACAGTAACTGGTCCATTTTACTTTTTTCAAGAGTAACTCAGATAGAGTAAGATGTCTTCAGCTGAAGTGGATTCTGTATGTAGTACTAGGGGCTGTAGTGATGATGAATACTGAAGACAGGCAAGTCTCTTTTTTCCCAGAAGCTCATACTCCAGTGATCTGTTGAGATGCACTGGAATTTGATATGTAGCCATTTCAGTTACCTTAATTATGTCTGTGCCTAGTTTTGTGATGTTATGTTTTATTTCAGTCAGTTTTCTGGTTTAAAGTTTGACATGATGTTTATTAAGTCAGACAGACAAATTATAACTTGGTTTATCTAAAAAACATACTCTGATGTAGCACAGTTTTATATGGCAAGAGTAATCAGTCATTTTGCTGTACTGAGTCTGATTAGTAAGGGATGTTCTGATTTTAAGTATGATCCACTGGTAATCCCCTCATTTCACTGGCACTGGTTTAATTTTTTAATGAAGCATACAAGTAAGTGTTGGTGTTCATCTGAATATTTAATTTGTATTAAAGAAAAATGTGTTCTAAGTGTTTGACTCTCTTCCCCTCTCTTTCTCCTTTTGCAGATAGTGAAGCTGAAAGCAGAGGCACGCTTGGATTTGCTGAGACAAATTGGAGTTTCTGTGGACACATGGGTGAAGAGCGCAATGAATCAGGTGATGGAAGAGCTGGAGAACGAACGTTGGGCAGTCTTCCCTGCAAATTCCAACTCCTCACACTCTGTAAGAGCATCATTCTAAATGAGCTCTTTTACATTACTTTCCCCTTACAAGGTTTTCTTTCCAGTTGGGGGATGACAAACCCTGTATGTTTTTCATTCAAGTTCCAAACTAGACTTACCTATATGTAATATAATATACAGAACGAGTTGCCACTTAGTTATTTAAAGGCCCTTATGCAGCATAGTTATTACTACTTCACATTCCTTCAGTGACATATTAGTTGTCTTCAGAAGGCTGTAAATTTGTTCATAAACTGTGCACTAGCACTGCTTTCAGATGGTTGCACACATGACAGAGCATCATTTACAGCAGTACCAGATTACTGAAAAAGACTGTTGAATCAGTAGTTACCCTTTTAGAATGGGTATGACAGTGACACAGTACCATTTGAGTTCAAGGAATTCCAGGTACTCATCATAGCCCCCCCCCCCCAAAGACCCAGATCAACATGCTCAATGGCACAAAATTTGAAAGCATGTGAAGGGCAAAAACTAAGATGTTTATACAAAGCATTTTTCGATTTTTACATCTGATGTCATAAGTATGCTCGTAAACCCTTTGCTTCAAAGCTCTCTTAGTTTTTCCTACCTAGAACCCCTCACATGAATCACACTTAGCTATAAAGACAATACCTCTAGAGTAACAGGAATATTTATTTACGTGTTTCCCATCCATGTGAAGCAAAGCTCATTTCTAACCGTTTTCAAAGGTTACATGGACCATTGGATGAGAATTGCATATTTACCCCATGGTTTGCCACCTGTGTCCCTAATGGATAGGGACAGCCTACAAACACGATGTATACAAGCCTGTATTGTAATTGTACAGTATCTTGGGGTATTGACACATCAGCATTACTTTAGTAAATTTGCAGTAAGCTTGTCTAGCCCTAAACTGGCTTTTGGCACCATAGCCTAGTAACCACCTGTGAACATTGTAGCACCAT